>NW_024868571.1:76446-85871 GCF_013358625.1 Macadamia integrifolia | reverse complement strand
AAAAAAAAAAAAAAAAAATTCATTTCTTCAATCTGGTGCTTTCCCCAAGTCTATTTTCCCCATTTGGTCCTGCAAGCACATAGTTTTTCCAGATGTGTGGGGGAGGGGTCTCTGTTTTGAAAAAGAAACAACATATTTTCCATTGACCTTGACAGTACCCCCCCCCCCCCGAAAAGAGGTAGAAATTAATTATAGTCCATAACAAATTCCTTTTGTTCTAAGGGACTAGCAGATGGGTATGACCTAAACCATGGATTTGGGTAAATTCTAACCCTTTTGTATTTAAGTAAAGTTTACTTACACCGTGTATACTAATTTTTCATAACATGGAGGAAAATTTATATGTAATTCTAACTTCCTCTTTATATAAGGTATTCAGATTTTAATTAATTAATTTATTATTGTTGTTAATATTTTTTTTTTGTATGAATGAAAAGAGACTATAAAAAGATCGAGATGCCTAACACATTCCCTAGATTGTAACCTAATCCTTACCCAATCTCACAGTTGGACCAATTCAATATGGAATTGTTGGTACCCAATTTTAGCAAATTTTGCCTACAAAGCAATTGGTCAATAAATCGATGCCAATTTATTAACCGATTGTGTTAAGGAGCTGACCAGTTAAGCTGATCGGTAATCAAATTGGTCAAAAAATGATGGCCTTGTATTAAGGAGTTGATCGGTCAGAATAACCATCAGGTTGATCGATCAAACTGACTGAATACGATTGGATGACTGATCATGACATTTGATCAGCTGACTAATTGTGTCTTTTTACGGTTAGCTGACCCTTGTGACTTTTTGCGGTTAGCTGACTGAATGTGATTTTCTACGGTCAGTTGATCGTTACGATTTTATAAGGTCAGTTAACCGATTCTGACTTTTTGGCCAGCTTGACCGATCGTCAATCAACATACTTTCTACAAACATGGGTTAATTTCAGGGAAGTTACAAACACATAGCTTAAGCGGTTAAGGCAGTTACAACCAATTAAGGAAGTGTACTTCCAATAACTACCCACTAAGGACATGCCACATGGATTCCTGCAGTTACGAAATTGCAAAGAGAGCAGGATCTTGCAAATAAAACTATAAAATGGACTATGGTGGAAGAAATAAGGCATCATCAACAAATTAAATGAACTCAGACATCAAGTCTCATCTTTCATTTTCCATTTTTTTTTTTTTTTAATGTTTTAGATTAGCATTTTCTTTTGAAGTCCTGTACTTCCTTCAAGTCATGTACTTCAGTTCATAGTGTAACGATCATGTCTCTGGTATATTTAGCATCAACAAAGATACATTTCACATTTCTAGTATGTCTAATATCAACAGAGACGTACAACAGATCTTGTTTCTGGTATGTTTAAAATAACAGAGAACAACTGATCATATTTCTGGTATATTGAATATCAACAGAGATAAGATTACATTTTTGCCTTGTCAATGAGTTACTATTATTTGTCTTCATCTTTTTCAATCCTTGCATCATGTTTTTGCAAAGAACATTGAAAGTTCTTAGAGCGATCGAGGCAAGAGGAGAGCCAAGTCTCTTGATCGAAGTCAGATCTACTATTGCATCCAATCAAGAAGGATTTTGGCATGTCCACGCACACACCAGTACAGTCAGCTGACCATAATCTAGGGAAGGATTCTGTGCCAACAAGAACATACATGGGCTCTAATTACCAAAATTAGGTGGCATCTCCAAGTCTCTTTAAGGAACACCCAAACTAAGGTATGGGTTTAGGACTTTTCACTTTCTTGGAAACTGTCTTCCCAATCAACAATCCTTTTAGTCTTCTTTGTAGAAATTCATTACTTGTTCAATTTCGCATTTTTAAGTTGTGTTGTTTTTACATTGTCTCCGTTTTAGTCTTCCTATTTTTATATTTTGAGTTGGTATCTTCATTCATCTGCACTTGTATTGAAGGATATTAAATGTAATGATATGAAGGTTTTATTAACAATGAAATCCTGCTTTTATATCTAGTCTAAATTCATTACCAAAAAATATCTAGTCTAAACTTTTTTGGTTTCATGCTAAGGTGCATATTCCATGCTTCATTGGTTATCTCCTCATATAGCCCATCATTCCTTTTTTCGTCTTCCTTGTTTTTTATTATGACAAAGGGGGAGAAAAATTAAAGCTTATTCCAAAAAAAATTGTTGAAACATTCCTTCTCATCTTAATAAAAATGACCAATTTGTCCAAAAAAAAGGGGGGGAGGGGGGGAAGAAAAATGTTGGAGATAGGGGTATCAATCAGTTGCTTTGATGGCAAGTTCCAATAACATAGGGATAGGGATATAGAAACAAGGTATAGAAAGATGGAGAAGGTGGCATACGCCCTAGTGATAGCTGCAAGAAAGCTAAGACCCTATTTCCAATCACACACAATATATGTACTCACGGACCAACCCCTGAAGAAGATACAACAGAAGCCGAATATGTCCGGTAGGTTGGTAAACTGGGCTATAGAGTTGGGAGAATTTGATATCCAGTACAAACCGAGGACCGTGATAAAAGCATAGGCCCTGATGGACTTTATAGCCAAAGCAATGTTCCCAGATGAACCTCAGGAGCTTACAAAGGTTCAGAGAAACAAGGCTTGGGTATTGTATGTGGATGGTGTATCCAACAGGACAGGAAGCGGCGCGGGAATCATACTAATCAGTCCCGAAGGATAAAAAATTGAATACGCCCTGTGATTCAACTTCAGTGTCTCCAACAATGAAATTGAATATGAAGCACTGATAGCTAGAATTAATCCGGCGTAGGCTTTGATGGTACAAGAGCTGGTGGTGCTTAGTGAATCACAGCTGGTGGTGCTTAGTGACTCACAGCTTGTGGTGTGGCAAGTGAATGAAGACTATGGAGCAAAGGAACAAAGGATGGTTGAATATTTAAAGAAAGTGCAAGAGAAAGTGGCAGCTTTCAGGGAGTTCGAGGTAAAGTAGGTACCGCAGGCGAAAAATGCTAGTGCAGACGCACTGTCACAATTAGCCACCTCAGACTACATAGACCTGGAACGTTCGGTATATTTTGAGGTATTACCTCAATCGAGTACCAAAAGAGCCCAAGAGGTGTTGCCAGTTAACGAGAATGACCCTAATTGGATGGATCCCATAACAAAGTCACTAAAGGAAGGAATGCTACCAGAGGATAAGGACGAGGCGAGGAAGGTATGCATGAGGTCAGCACAGTTCCTATTGAAGGATGAAATACTGTACAAGATAGGGTTCACCACATTGTACCTCAAATTCTTGGACCCTATCGATACTAATATGCTCTTCGAGAGGTGCACGAAGGGATATGTGGCCAAATCTAGGAGCCTCGGTCTTGCCGCACAAGCTATTGTGGCAGGGCCTATTTTGGCTGACTATGAGGAAAGATGCTCAGGAATTTGTCAGGAAGTGTGTGAAGTGCCAAATGTTTGCCCCATCCCTTAACAGCATGCCACAGAGCTTTCCTCCCTGTCAAGCCCCATACCATTCGCCATGTGGGGAATGGACATCCTAGGATCGTTCCCACTAACTACGAGATAAAGAAAGTTAGTTGTGGTGATAGTAGACTACTTTACAAAATGGGAAGAAGCTAAAGCATTGGCCACAATAATGGAGAAGAATGTAAGGGATTTCTTTGAGAGGGAGGTGGTCTATCGATTCAGGATCCCCCGAGTGATAGTAATAGACAATGGAACTCAATTCGCCAATCCAACTTTTGGTTCGTTCTGTAAAGCCATCGTCATTAAGTACAAGAAGACATATGTCGGTTATCCATCGACCAACGGATTGGTAGAAGTAACCAATCGTACCTTACTCCAAGGAATAAAGAATAGACTGGATAATGCCAAGAGGCTATGGGCAGATGAACTACATAGCATCCTTTGGGCCTATCGAACAACTGAAAGGTCAGCTACCGGAGAAACACTCTTTAATTTAACTTACGGTACCAAAGCTGTACTCCCAGTTGAGATAGGAACCATGACCCATCGAGTTTAGTACTACGACGAAGGAAAAAATGATGAAGGGCTTTGAGATAATCTAGACCTCCTAGATGAAGTATGAGAAGACTCACAGGAAAGAATTACAGCCTACCAGCAGAAGGTTGCAAGACACTACAATTCAAAAGTCTGAAGGAATGAGTTTAGAATAGGAGACCTCATCTTAAGAAAGGTGGAAGTATCGGACCCAAAGCATCAAGGAAAGTTAGCTCCAAGTTGGGAAGGGCCTTACAGAGTCACCAGGGTAATACGACCAAACTCCTATCACCTGAAAACTACAGGGAGAGAAAGGGTACCCCGATCATGGAACTCGAAGAAGTTGAGGAAATTCTATCAGTAGTAATAACGTGCCTAGTAGTAGTAGCATGCACATTTACTTAGTTGTTTTTTGAATTTATAATATTTGTTACTTCTTAAGCACTCTCAATTTGTAGTTTTCCATCCCCGAGCTTTTCGGAGGATTTTTATCACAAAAAAAATATATATTTACATAAGCTGGTTTACGGCAATCGATTCCAAATAATGGCTATGATTAAAAAACATCCCTTGGTTGGGAGCTCAGGTCAAGGCTGAGCGGACCCAACCGAAGGGTCCTCCCTCGTTTGGGGGCTTAGGTCAAGGCCAAGCAGACCTAATCGAAGGGTCCTCTCTAGGTTGGGGACCCAGGCCTAGGCCGACAATACCTGATCGAAATCATAACTTGGCCCTATACTGGAAATTCCCTTTGGCTCATAGGATAAGGGATAGTTGAAGGGTTCACGCGAAGTCATAAAAAGAGGGAGAAGGCCGCCAACAACACCCCTCAACCTTCGGATATAAAGAAAGCTTCTGCGGCTAGAGCTGAAGGGAAACACAGCACTTAGAGAAATTTTACTTGTGCAGGAGCTTCGGCCTACATGTCCTTCCATCAGACCAAAGACATACTAGGGCCATCCCTTGTACTTAAGATTGGCCAAAGCACATATTGCACTTAGAAAAAATTACTTGCATAAGAGCTTCGCTCTTTATACCCGTACCTGCAGGCCAAAGACCCCTTGGTAGTCCTTCAGATTCGGGGCTATCGTTGGGATTGCAAAGAAGAAAGAAGTAAAGACACTGCAAGAAGTAAGAGCATCCAAAGGGAAAAAGAAGGGGTTTATTCATCAAAAAGGCCCAAGGCCCAAAGTTACATAAAAAGGGCCCAAAGGCCAAAGTTGCAAAAAAGAGAGAAAGAAAGGCTGGAGGCCCCAGATTACATAATTAGGCACGAAGGCTGAAAGGAAAGCAACAAAAAGAAAAGGAAAAGAAGTGCTTCAGAGAACATCAGTCGGTAGAGTAGCCTCATCCCGACAGGGTTGGGGACGTCTCAGTCAGAGCCATCATGGCCAGGGGTCAGAGGGACCTTGCATTGCAGCTGAACCTCCTCTTCCTTGCTACCGCTCTCCTCTCCACTTGCCACTTTGGTAGCAGTCGGAGCTGCTCTGACACCCTCTTCCTCAAATATGAGACCGCTCCCCTCAAAATAGATCTTAGGATGATGCTCGAGGATCTAGTCTCGGACTTCAATGACCCCCATGGTATACCCAGGGGCAATGGCACCTTGACCTCCTACCAGAACTCCTCAGAGGCCTTGTACCGATCGACGCCTCAAACTTCGGCCTCCTGTAACCTCGCAGTTATCTACACCTTTAGCTCCGTAAGCTTCTGATCGTATTCCTATCAAATATGAAGGAGGTAGGCCTCCAAATGCTCCACCTTCTCTAGAAGGACGGTATGATCTTTCTTGAGGGTCGACTTCTCGCATTCAGATTTCTCGAGGTCTCAAGCTAGGGCCTCAGCTCAGATCGTCAACTAGCCCACCTGGTTCTGAGCCTGAGCAAGACACCGAAACAATTAGTAAAAAATAAAAATCTAGTCATGTAAAGAAAGGCCCGAGGCCGAAGCTTACCCCCACCATGAAAACACAGACGCTAGTGATCATAGTTGTGGTTCCCTGGCTCTGAGCCTCGGCAGCATCTCCCAAAAGGCTACCCTTTTGCACCAACTCCCAGGATACTCGCCCTATAATCAGGGTGTCATCCTCCTTCATGGAACAGTGAGGGACAAAACCAACTTTGGCCAGAACCCAGCTCACCCTCGAACTTTGGAAGTCGGCACCAGGAGAAGCAGTGCGAGGGGGGCTATGGAGCAGCCAGGATCAGCGAGTGCCTAGACAACCTTGGAGTGGGGTCTTCAACTCTAGCCCTCTTCTTTGAGGGGGCTTCATAGGTGAAAGCTCCCCTCTTCTTCTCCTTCTTCTCCTGCTTTTGTTGTTTCTGTTGTGCCTCTCGCGCCTTGGCCTCCCTCATCTGAGCTTGCCTCTTGGTAGCAGTAGCCTTGGCCTCAGCTCTTGAAATTTGCACTACAAAAAAATGAAGACGAAGAAAGTCAGCACAAGGGACGAAGGTCCGAAGCTAAAATAAATTTGGGCAGGCCTAGGACTCACTTGGGCTAAGCCCGAATCTGAACAAAACGATGTCCTATTTGAGACTATCGGACTCAACTGGAGGACAGGTGCCTTGATGCCTTGCCATCACCATTGGCTCTGTGTCTATCCCAAAGAGGACAGGAGCAGAGTTCACCATCCTCAGATCTGGAATATCCTAGACCGTTCCAAAGG
Organism: Macadamia integrifolia; assembly: GCF_013358625.1. NCBI lineage: Eukaryota > Viridiplantae > Streptophyta > Magnoliopsida > Proteales > Proteaceae > Macadamia > Macadamia integrifolia. The sequence goes on along the minus strand of NW_024868571.1, from coordinate 79,225 downwards.
GCACTCCCTCCGATGACCTCACGAAGAAGAATTTCTCCTTTTCGCTGTGGATTGACGTAGGATAACCGTTCAATAGTCAAAGGCCTTTCGAGGGCTAAAATAGTACCTTCCTGAAACCTCTTTCCTGGCTTGAAGGAGAAAACAGTTGACAAAGAGGGGAAGGGAAAGAGGCCTCCTGTGCCTAGAGAAGAGGATGATAAAACTTAGCATCTACCGCCACCCATTCGGAGTCATCTGGGTCGGGTAGATCCCGTAGTGCCGAAACACTTGGGTAAAGAAAGGATGGAAAGGGAACCTAAGGCCAGCCTTGAAAGCCTCTCTATACAAGCACAACTCTTTGGGATTCCTATAGATGGCTTGATCTATTGATTTTGGTATTCGGAGCACGAAGGCATCCGAAATACTACAGGAGGCCCTCAATTCCTCTAACTCGGGCTTGTCCAGGTGGAAACGATGTTGCGAGCTTCTACCTCGAGGGAGTCCTAGGCTCGGGCATGAGATTCAAGCACCCTTTCTCTAAACCCCTCATCGTTCGAACCACCCTTGGACCCAGATGGTGTGGCCACAGACGACGAGTCATGGGAGGAGCATAGATATGGGGAAGAGCCCGAGGACATCCCTCGGATCTCCCCGGGGCTTTGACCCCTGCGAATTGACATCATCCTCTCCGAGGACGAGGAACTATACCCAGATGAATTAGACATGGCACTTACTTATGGAACCGAATGACGGGAAGAAGGAAAAATCGAAACCAAAACCGAAATTGAGGGAAGGCTCTCTGAAGGAAAAATAATTGTGGCCCACAAATGATCACCATTTCTTATAAAGGGAAAAAAGATGGTATGACTACCTGAGCATTAATGGCCATGCCACGTCATCAATAACGATTCCCGAGACTAACACGGGCCAAGTGCATGAGCCACAGGCGGTCCTACCTCGGTTGGGAGCTCAGCCCAAGGCTGAGCAAACTTGATCGAAGGGCTTTACCTCGGTTGGGAGTCAATCCAAGGCCAAGCAGACTTGACCGAAGAACTTTACCTAAGTTGGAAGCTCAGGCTAAGGCCAAGCAGACCTGACTGAAGGTCCCTACCTCAGTTGGGAGCTCAGGTAAAAACCGAACAGACCTGACCGAAGGACTTTACCTCGGTTGGGAGCTCAGTCCAAGGTCAAGCGAACCTGACCGAAGGACCCCACCTTTATTGGGAGCTCAGGCCAAGGCTGAGCAGACCTGACCAAAGGTCCCTACCTTGGTTGGGAACTCAGGCCAATTCTGAGCAAACCTGATCAAAGGACTTTACCTTCGGTTAGAAGCTTAGGCCAAAGCCGAGCAGACCTGACCCAAGATCCCTACCTTGGTTGGAAGCTCAGTCTAAGGTTGAACAGACCTGACTGAGGTCCCTACCTCGGTTGGAAGCTTAGGCCAAAGCTGAGCAGACCTAACCGAGGTTCCTACCTCGATTGGGAGCTCAGGCCAAGGCCGAGAGGACCTGACCGAGGGACCTCACCTCAGTTGGGAGCTCAGGCCAAGGCCGAGCGGACCTGACCGAAGGACCCCACCTAGGTTGGGGACTCAGGCCAAGGCTGAGCGGACCTGACCGAAGGTCCCCACCTCTAGTGGGTGCTCAGGCCAAGACAGGCCGAGCCGACCCAATAGAAGGGTCTTCCCTCGGTTGGGGGCTTAGGCCAAGGCCGAGCGGACCCGATCGAGGGGTCTTCCCTCGGTTGGGGGCTCAGGCTAAGGCCAGTGGACCCAACTGAGGAGTCATCCCTAGGTTGGGGGCTCAGGCCAAGGCCGAGCAAACTTGATTGGAGGGGGCCCCCTCGGTCAGGACGAAGGTCGAGGCCGAACGGAAAGGACCAAAGGGGAACTTAAAAAAAGAAGAAAAAAGACGTTGTTACTCCCATTGGAAGGGCTTCTCAGTGGCAGTAAGGGGGATTCTGATACGCACATAATAAATCGTTTAATCGGACTTGGACACGTGGCATCTCGCCACGTACCTACAACGCAACTTTGGATATCGCGAAGGAACCCTAGCTTCCCCTCAGTAGTAGAGTCATAATAGGACTCCGTTCCTTGAGGGAATATTCCCTGAGGAGTCATGGGGCGCGCAAGGAGGAGTCCTCCAACAAACCATCCCAATTCCTTTAGAAGAGGGGGGACGTGTCCCAATAGGAGTCTACTAGGGATATTCCTGTAAGAGGAGACCTGCAAGATAGAACGAGGTAAGTACACACATTCGCACCATTACTCCTGTGAAAAACACTGTTTTACGAGTCTCTAACTTGGGTGTCGGAGGACTAATTTCGGAGCCACCTCCGGTCCTCTACTCTCTGTGCTTGTGCAAGAACGGCGCTCAGTCTCACATAGATTCTCGGTAGTAACATGTTCATTTTACCATATAAATTTATACAAAATTATGCAAAAAATCTGATTTTTATGGGTTTTGGCCTGATGTTGGTTTCTTGTTGGTTTGGTTTTGATTTCGATTTTGGTTTTGCACTGATTTTGATTTGATTTCGATTTGTTCAATTTTTGTTGCAGTTCAATTTGATTCGGGGTCATAATATCCCAAACCAAAATCAGCCCAGTGAGACTTTGGTTCGATTTGCACCCTTAGTTAGATATGTCAAATTAGTGATAAACTCCAATTGATGTGTTAAGGGATGAATTTGTATTAATATGCTGAATGGTAGTATGCTTGAATGATAAAGGAGAGAAAAGTTCTTTTTCTCATATCTATTATATACTTGCGACACTATGAGCTTTTGCTTGGCTCTA
>NW_024868571.1:21014-76426 GCF_013358625.1 Macadamia integrifolia | reverse complement strand
TGACGTATTTTTCTTATAATTATTTCCTTTTTCCTTTTCACTTTTCCTTTGCCTCGTTCGAGGTGTTTCTCTTGTATGTTTTGGTACATCTTGATGAATATATGAGTTTATTCACCCAAAAAAAAGAAAAAATGCCTTCAGTTCAGTGACATTCATTTCTTGTAGAGTAGTACAATTTTGATCAAGTATAGAATTCGAAAATTCCCTATGAAAGTTGGTCGACATAAAGAGCCTTAATTAATCAGGCTTTATAATGTTTACTATCAGGAGCCATTCTTATCACCCACCATACAAGTATTCCAACAATAACCCAATCGATGAATGTCATCCACCAAAATTAAAAAAAAAAAACATGAACTGAAAAAAGGCTATGGAATTATCTATGGGCCTCATATCTAAGACAAGTGGATAGGATTAGGATTCTAGCTGATCTAGACCAAACCTTCAATCCAGGATCTAAATTGCCAATATTCATTAACTATAGTCTAGTGCACTCTAGGGAACGGGATGATCGAAGATACATAACTATGTCATTTGAAAATTTTAAATGTTTACTTTATGCTTGGATACAATGATATGTTAGGAAATTAACTTCAGGGAGGCTGCTGACATACATTTAATAGGATTGATAGGTCTGCTATGATGTCCAATTTCGGCTTTATTTTCTTCTCTGATTTTGGCGGCGGTGAGAGTAATCATGATGGCAATAGTAACGATAACTTTTGGAAATTGATTTCACGAATAAATTAGTCCTCTAAGGTCTTCTGTAATCTTTTATAAGGATTTATCTCACAACTTTATGAGTAATTGTGATTTCTATTGTGGTGACTGCAATAATCATAGAGACTATATATATAGTAACCCCTAGTCTTAATCTACCCTCACAATAAATTGGGTTATGTTTATTTCGCTTGAGTGAGTCTAACCATTGTGGGCCCAATTCATCTGTATTTAATAAACCCCCAAAACCCAACATGATACATTCCTAATAATCTAGAAAGGAATATCGTACCCCTATTGTACAAAGAAGGGAAATTTTGACATTGCGACAAGCTCAATGTAACCAGCTCTGATTAAATAGAGCAAAGCCCATTTACCAATACAATAAGATCATCAACATACCACTTATCTGTTTGAAGGGCTTTTCATCATTTGTGGACAAAGAAAAGCAGGTCTAGTATGAAATAAAAGAGCCAGTCAAGTTAGCGAAGGAAACTTGCTATGAACAACACAAGATGGGGAGAGGGGAGTGTAAGAAGAACCCTCTTTCGGTCTTGGGAAGACATAGGCAAGTCATCCTTGGCTACCAAACGTGGCTCTTATCTTCATGTAAGACCTCTCTTCCTCTCTACACATAACCAACTTCACATTTCATTTCCTTCCATCACTGCACACCAATGCTAGTGAATGATAATGCTGGGTGTTAGGGAGCCTCTATTTATAAAAAAAAATTTGAAATGAAAAGGAAATTAAGAGAAGAGGTTTGAAATGTTGAAAGTGGTGTTGCACAAGTACCTGATCGATCGAGTGAGAAAGCATTTGACCCAACACCCAAGTTGGTTTGGTTCTGGTTCTCTCAAATGCCATGCCATGCCTTTTTTGACTTTGTATTGTCACTCACATGATCATGACATCCGACTTGAAGAGAGTTTTGTACCGAAAAACTTTAGATCCCTTAGTTTGCTCCGTTTTGGAATAACAAAGAATGTCATATTTCTCACTCCTATGGGCAAGTTGACTCATCATATATATGGCCCTATATCTCTCTTTTCTTCTTAATAAGAAAGCCCAAATAATTTGACGGCCAGTCACCTAATTAAGACCGGTTTGTGAATAATCCGACTCAGCCTGATATGTTTAAAACACTTTTAGAGTTTGCGTAACTCTCATTTATACCATGTTTACTCAGTTCGATACGTTTAAAGACCATATAGAGATAAATGTCTCATTAACTCGTTTGACATCCATCTAATGTCCATTTAGCCTGTGTATTGATAACCCAATTAAAGATCGATATCTGACCTATTGTTTTTAAATGGGACCATGCCTAGTCTATAAGGACCAATCAGTGGAAAACCCTAAAGTGTAGTAGACCGATTAGGCACAACTGAAACCAACCTAGGTTAACCGAAGGACACCCGTATAGGGTCAACATGTCAAAATGAAGATGGAGCTCCAGTAATTAATTAGCTAATCCAAAAATATTGATCTGATGGTTTTGTACAACCTAATTTGTGTTCAGATACTAATTGATTGGACTGTAAAATTAATGAGTGGTCCAAGGTTTTAATGGATTTGTAGTCCTCTGAAACAAATATTCCAATAATCCAATGGTTACTTTGCAATGGATATGCATAATGGCAGGTTCAAATAACGACAAAGAGATAGGGATTTAAAGATAGAAGAGTGATTTGACAATCCTCATTCTTCCAAATGGAGAAAGCTAATTGAGGGATTTAAAGATAGAGGAGTGACATGCGAAGGAATTGATAGAAGACGTTTGGTTTATGGTTTCTCAATTCCTTATCATGTTGTGAATGACAATACAAAAGGCAAACATGGCAGTGAACGGATCATCACGTACGTCTCTTGTCCTTGGAATTAGAATCTATTAAATGAAGAGAGATAAAATTAATTCTAAACCCACGGATCAAGGTCGTTCTTGTATATTTTCGTATGTGAACCTGATTCGCTCTCAACATGGCATGACATTTGAGAGAACCAAAACCAAACCAACTTGAATGTTGGGGTCAAATGCTTTCTTAGTCGATCAGGTCCTTCTGCAACAACCCCTTCAAAGAATGTCAAACCCCTCCTCTTTCCTTTTCATTATGAAAAATTTCTATAAATAGAGGCTCCCTAACACCTAGCATTGCCATTCATTGCAATTGGCATTAATTTGAAGTGATGAAAGAAAATGAAATGAAATGGAAAGTTGGTTATGAAGAGTGGTCCTACATGAAGATAAGAGCCTCGTTTGGTAGCCAAGGATGACTTGCCTATGTCTTCCCAAGAGAAGGGGCCTTATCTTACACTCCCCCTCCCCACCTTGTGTTGTTCATAGCAAGTTTCCTTGACTAACTTGACTGGCTCTTACATTTCATGTTAGACCTACTTTTCTGCATCCACAACTGATGAAACCTCTGCCCCTCCCATATGATAAGCCTTTGAATGCGATAAGTGAATCAGTGAGACAAGAAGGTATGTGAATTATCTTATAGTTTTAGTAAAATGGGCTTGCTCTGAGACTGGCACCATACCAAATTTTCGTCCTTCATACAATAGAGGTTGTATTCTTTGTCCGGTGGAGGATAAAACTCATAATATAATAAACTATGTTATCAGTTTTAGTAATTATCTTTTGTCATATATGGCTTATATCAGCTAGTGAAAATCAATTATTACTATATTATATGCCTTCAAATGTTATTATGATTGGAATTGCATGTCTGTGTACAAGTATTTGAATTATATTTTATTGATGCATTTCATGCATGCATGTCCCATCGGACTTGGATCCTCTGTGGCGCAATAGGGTGTCTGGCACGCATCTAACTGTCAGAAACGTTCAGATAGACGCCCTACTGCGCCACAGAGGAATTCAATCCTACCCCACCCTCATATTCAACACATTGTTAACTTAAATATGTAAGCAAAAATAAGTTGTCATCTTCAATTGGGGAGTTAATACACTCATTAATTGTTCGCTTTTCAATGTCATTGTTCCCTTATAGTAGGTTTGATCTCTCCAGCACTTCCTCCACCACCATGAGGTCCGCTCGTTTGGAATCTCCAGTAATGCTATCTTACCATTTACGCCCATCACAGAAGTTTTACCCTCCTTCATTTCTGTCTTATGCTTCTCGACCGCTACTAATTGCACGGGCACCACCATTTCATCGCCACCAATTCTAGTAATAATCATCAGCTACTCTTTAACTTGAGCCTTACAAAATAGGCTTGTCAAAACCTAATAAACATGTAGAATCCAATCTTCACGAATAAGTGGTAATTTTTGGTAGGAGAAGGAAGAATAAATGGTGAAAGTAGGAATTGACATGCATCTTCTTTGCTATGGCATCGAGGAAGAAGTAAGTTGAGATTCTTGCTTTCCCATACGAGAAAAGAAAGATATATAGGTGTAGGGTCCATTCATTGCTTATAGCAAGTCAAAATCCCAATCAATCCCTCTCCAAATATTCCTTAGGCTGCGTTTGATTGCAAGGGAAATGGGAAGGGAAGTAAAGTGAAGTGAAGGGAAGTGGAGATTTTTTTATTTTTTTTCCCTTTTGAGTCGTTTGGTTGTAACAGAAGTGAAGTGAAATTAATTTATCATAGTTGTTTGGTTGGCTGTGAAATAGATGTAAAATTTTAAAAAACTAATAATCCAACCAAACTCCTCAAAAGAGATGGGGGGGGGGGGAAGAGTACTTTTCAATCCAGAACCCACCCAAGTCCTCAAAATTTATATTGGTTATGTGAATCAGGTCATTCAAGGTCTATACCAAATCAAATCAAATGTCATCAGATACTACGTTCTATCACTAACCAAAATTAACCATTTCATTCTATATATCAAATGAATGCAACATAAATAAATATTTAAAATAATATAAAAGATGATCACAAAGAAAACAGTAATAGATCACAAGTGATAACGACTGAAAGGCTCATTCCAAAAGCCTTTTGGTCAAAACAAACCCAACAAGTTAGTAATGCTCCATCTGGTTCAAACCCAAAGTCTTTAGGTCAAAACAAACCCAATTAAATCACGTGAGAGAGAGAGAGATCGTTGAGAGTCATGAGCGGGAGTCGCGAGAGTGGGAGAGATCGTGAGAGTAGGGTTTTCTTTTCTTCTTATTTTGGTGGGGAAATAAAAAGGGAAATTTTAATGATTAAGTGAAATTTTTTTCACATGTAAAATATATTTCCTTTGCAATTAGACATCTAAATTTATTTTTTGTGGGAAAAAAATTTCACTTTACATAAAAAAATTTGCATTCTCCTTATAATCAAACAAAACCTTAGTGAATTGGGCAAAAACTTGAACTGTACACATTCTTATTCATGTTGTTTTGAAACAAGAATATATAACAAGATTATTTGGGCTACAAAGTGAAATCAATGATCAAGGTTTAAGGCCAAATGAGGTAATTTTCACATGCATGGTTGATACAGACTACGAACATACAAATTTAAAGATGGCCTTTGGGCTTTGGATAAGATGGCCACGAAATGGTACCTTCCAAGTGTTATAATATGCACAGTCCTCATAAATGCATTACGTAAGGCAGGGTGTGTGGGTAGAGTTGAGTTCCTTTGTGAGGAAATGTTGGCTACGAACTGTTGGAGTTGGGTATATTTTGTATTATGTGGGTTTATATAATTATGATTGGGTTTGTATTTGTAATTGGATTAGGTTTGAGATCCATTATATTTACGGGAGTATTATTGTAATTGTGAGGGGATTAGGGTTTTTGATTCCCTATATATTGTCTTTATGTGGAAATCCTTAGCTAAAAACAAAGGGAAATCATTTTGTAAAGTGAAGAGTGGTATTGAGAGTTTTTCAAGAATAGTGGAAAATCTTTGGTTCTCTTGTGTGGATGTAGGTAATCTTTCCGAACTACGTTAAGTTTCTCATCTTGCTTGGGTTTTTCCTTGTGATTAGGCATTCATCAAAACAAGTGATATTAGAATGAGGTTCGACATATTTTTTTTTTTTTTTTTGATAAGTAACTTTGTGTATTGAAGAAAGAAAGAAATACAAAAAGAGGCAACCTCATCTACGCCTTTTGGACAGACCTAAAGAGGGGTAGGGAAGTCCCATAACAAGCAGCCCTACATAATACAATGTAAAAGATTATACAATCACTTCCCCATTATATTACTTCCTATAGTAAACAATGTAGTTGGCATCCAAATCCACAAGACTTTGCAACTCTTGTGGAAAATCTTCTGGCTGAATGGTAATTTCACCTTCTCCTGTATCATATGTAGCCATAAAATCAGCTGAACTATTGACTTCCCTCCACACATGCATTACTTCTTTCCTTCCAATTTCCTTTAGCAAATGTAAGATCTTACTTTTAAGAGTTTGGATCTCCCATGGTCCTTCAACCTGATCATTTATGATCTCCATAGCTACCTTCGAGTGTGATCTAATTGAGATATACAGAAGATTCAGTTCTTTACATAATTCGGCCCCCTTTAGTATTGCCATTAGCTCCATGTATAAAACAGATTTTACCACCCCCTTTCCTGCAAATGCCAGAATCGATTCTCCACTGCTATCCCTTATAATTCCACCATAGCCTGCCCTCTCCTATGTAAGAGAACCATCACAATGGAGAGCCCACATTTGATCTGATGGAGGTATCCATTGACAAGTTCTTGGGAATATACTAATCCATGTAATACTTAACCTCCAATTATTCACCAAAAGCTGATTTCTACCATTGCCAACAACTTTGAACTCAATGGCCTTGCACCTATTTATCACATCATCCATAATACATGATACAATCTGGTCCTTTGTTCTTACCTTCCTTTTGAATATTCTTGCATTTCTTTCCTGCCATACATGTTGAATTGTAGCACATAGGCCTTACCTCCCAACAAACTTGAAAGCATCCTCTTCATGAAATTCATATTTTATCCAAACAACAATACTAGTGATGTTTAAAAATTGTGTTCCATTTTGAGAACATAAAGCCATAATGCTTCTCCAAATGGATGAGGTGAACTGACACTGAAAGAAAAGATGATCCCTACTTCAATACCAGCCCAACAAAAGATGCATCTACTATCAGCCCCAACATTTCTTTGTACCAGATTATCTTTTGTAGGTAGTGCATTCATGGGGCATCTTCAAGACGTGAAGGATTGCCTTGGAATATTACCATTAAACCAAATGGAGTTCACCCAGTCTACCTTATTCTCCCCATTTCTAATAATTTCCCATGCTGATTTTGTGGTTAATTTTTCCTTAGAATTTCCTTTCCAAACCACCTTGTCCTGATCCATATGGTGTAGCCTTTCTAAAGAAGCAAGTGCCCCCCAAGTCTGTACAAGTTGGATAGTAGTAGATGGTCCTGGATTCCAGCTCCCATCCCTCATAATTTCCCCAACCATTGCCAATCTGTTTGAGCCAGCATCATAACATATTCTATCCCCAAATCTATTAAGGAGTAGTCCCAATGGATGCCAATTATCCAGCTATAATCTAGTGTTTCTACCATCACCTATAAGGTGGAGGACATAAGGTTCTACTCGGCCTCTATATTTAGTTATCTTTCTCCACACCCATGAAGCATCAATTACTTTCTTAATAGTCCAAATAGAGTCATTTTTTTAAATATCTCTTATATATCCAATCTACCCTTATACTCTTTTTATGGGATGCAATCCACCATATTAGTTTCATAATTCCAGCAATATTCATATCTTTGATGCGTTTTAAACCTAATCCTCCCTCTGACTTCGGTTTACAAACTGCATCCCAAGATATAAAATGCATCTTTCTTTCAAGCATAGGGTCTGACCATAAGAAAATTGAAAAAATGGATTCAATTTTAGATATCACACTACTCGGAAATCCGAAGAGAACTGACCAATAGATATAGCATCCCTGCAGTACAGAGGATATCAATTGGAGCCAACCAGCATAAGACAGGAACCATGACTTCCATCCCTCTAGCTTCTTTCGCATCAAATCCAGAATGGGGGCACAGTCTACCATAGATAATTTTTCAGCAATGAGCGGAACACCAAGATACCTAATAGGTAACTTTGTATCCCTAAAACCCGTCAATTCTAATAATTGCATCCTGCTACTTTGGGTAAGGTCCCCTAATATAATAGAGGACTTAGCTCTATTGAGATGCAATCCAGAGTAAGTAGCAAACTCTGCAAACTTTGAACCATCCGTCAATCCCGCCTACACTCAGTGGCGTCGACAAGATTAGATCATATTAAGTTGGATCACCAGCTCACTCACTGATCATGCTCTTGCTCACATAGTTGGGTTAACATCCGCTCGTGCTGCATGGACGACACTGGAACGTACGTATGCCTCTCAGTCACAGGCACGGATAATGCAACTTAAGTATCAACTGTTTCAACTCAAGAAAGGTACTGAGTCCATGTCTGATTATATCCAGCATGTTAAAGATATTCTTAATCACCTTGCAGTAGTGGCTCATCCTGTCTCTGAGCCTGATGTTATCCTTAGTATCTTACGCGGCCTCGGAACAGACTTTGATTCCTTTGCAATGTCAATCACCACCCCTGTCGATCCACAATCTCTTGATGATTTCCTTGGTCTTTTACTTAGTCAAGAAATCCTCAAGGAGCAGCGCTTCCCTCTTTTGGATCTTTCCACTGCTAAAGGGAATCATGCTTGTTAAGTTTGTCTTGAATTCTTGACCCGTTTTGAAGATTGACCCAATCCGACATATTTTGGTGGCGACCCGAATAGGAAATTTCTGAGATCTGTGATTTGGCCCAACCCAGAGCCCATCACTGATCTCGTATGGGGGTGTAGGGGCTACACCCTTACGGTATGGTTCGACCGGATAGACCGTGATCCGATGGGTCGACCCACGATTTGGAGTATATATAATGTACTGTTGCTTGTTGAGAAAGTCATTATATTTTTGGGTTTTTCGAGCTAGGGTTTCAGGGCGAGTTTTTCCTCGCCACTGCTAGGGTGTAATTTCTCTTCTACATAGTGAATCATCTTCTTCTTCGCCTGAGGACGTAGTACACCACCCTAGTGTGTGGACCTCGTTAAATCTGTGTCGTACGGATCTATTGTCTCTTTATTATTCATGTTTCTTGGTGTTTGATCTTACAAATTGGTATCAGAGCTCTGGGTTACTTCGATCCATGGCTGCAACGAATACGATATTGATAGGTTCGACGACAACATCAGTTTTAGTCTATGGCAGGTTCGAATGATGGCTGTTCTCAAGCAGCAGGGTTTGAAGAAAACCCTATTTGGGAATGCGAAGAAACCTACAACTATGTCCGATGATGATTGAAACGATTTGAAAGATAAAGTCCTTTCAGCTATTCAATTGTGTCTTTCTAATGATGTTCTATAGGAAGTTCTCTTAGAGAAAACGGCTGCAGAGTTATGGGTGAAGTTAGAGAACCTCTATTTCACCAAATCCCTCACCAATAGGTTGAGATTGAAGCAATAACTGTATACTCTTCATATGGGTGAAGGTAATTCTATTAAATCCCACATATTTGAGTTCAATTCTATTGTTACTGATTTGAAAAATGATAGATCTTAAAAAAGACGATGAAGATTTGGCCCTATTATTGTTATGTTTTCTGCCTCCATCTTATAAGCATTTTAAGGATACCATGATTTATGGTAGAGAGACAATCTCTACTGAGGATGTCAAAACGAATTTGTAAAGTAAGCAGAAGATTGATGATGACTTGACATCTACCAATAAATCTGATGGTGTTGGTTTGGTAGCTAGAAAGAGAACGAATGAAAGGGGTTCAGATGGTGACAAAAAGAAGGCTAGATCAAAATCTAAGCACAATAATTTAACCTGCAATTACTGTAAGAAAAAATGGCATATTAAATCTGAATGCTATAAGCTTTTAAATAAGAAGAAGGCAGGTAGTGGTGCTCAAAATCAACAGAAAATGGATGATTCTACAGAAGCTAGTATTGCTGAATATGAGAGTGAGTCTGATATGCTTTTGGTGACTGATGGTAAAGTTAGATCACAAGATGAATGGATTCTTGACTCTGGTTGTTCCTACCATATGTGTCCCAATCGTGAATGGTTCTCCACATACGAATCAGTTCGAGGTGGAGTTGTGTTGATGGGAAATAATGCTTCTTGTAAGACTATTGGAATGGAAACGATCAATATCAAGATGTATAATGGCATTGTCAGAACCTTGTCTAATGTCAGGCATGTCCCTGATTTGAAGAAGAATCTCATCAGTTTAGGCACTCTTGATTCAAATGGGTGCAAGTATACAGCTGAAGGTAGAGTCATGAAGATCAGCAAGGGTGTTCTCTTATTGATGAAAGGAATCAAGGTTGGTAGTTTGTATATGTTGTAGGGTACTACAGTCACTGGGTCTATTGCAGCAGCTTCATCATCTATGTCTAAATCAGATGTCATAATTTATGGCACATGAGGTTAGGCCATATGAGTGAAAGAGGGATGGCATCATTAAGTAAAAGGGGTTTGTTGTGTGGTCAGAGTACAGGAGCCATGGTTTTAAGTATTGGTGCGTATCGTGCCGTATCGACTGATACGTATCCGTATCGATAGGCATCGGCACGATACATACCGATACGCTACGGGGAATTTTGGGCCTCTTTTTGTGTATCGGCGTATCGTACGTATCGTACGTATCGTGTCGTGCTGTACCATATCGGTACCGATACGTACGATACTCTACGATATGAACTTTTGAAAATCTAAAAATTCTCGAGAGTATCGGTACGTATTGGTACGTATCGAAGGTATCATGTAGTATTGAGCCATATCGGTACGATACGGCTACTTAAGTGTGAATTTTTTGTTGTTTGAAACAAACACTTCACAGTCTCACTAACAGTTTTCTAGGTTTTTTATATGTTATGTAAAAACAAGTGTTCTACAACTTCCATGGAAATTTTTTATTTTTCTCAAAAAAATATATATTTTTTAATTTTTTTATTCCAAAATTAATTTAAAAAAAAAAAATAAAAATCCACAAAAAAAATTTTTTTTTTAGAAAATTTAGTTCATTCAACTCTTAAAAATAATGTCATAACTTAAATACTAATACATGATTTCAAATGAAACCCACATTTTTTCCCCAAAAAAGTGAGGGTTTCAAATTATTATTTTTTATTTCTCAGATCTACTCAAATATATTGATCCACACTTTGTTGATTTTTTATATGTTCTTTAAAAACATTTAATCTACAACTTCTATAAAAAAAAATTTAATTTTTCTACAATGAATGGGAGACCCACTACCATAAATATTTCGACTGGGGTAAATATTGTGCCTATATTCGACAAGTGCAGAATATCATCGTAGTTGCTCCTATTGAAGAAGAAGGTCCTAGCCAAGGATTTGAACCACCACGACACTTTTCATGGCACTCATCACAGTGGCAATGGCAATGAGGAAAGAAAAAATTGTAAGAAACTCAAACCTCATCATTTTGAACATTTTCAACTCAATATATTTGTCTATCAATACGATACCCTCTACTTAAGTATTTATGCATTCTACATGTTATATATAACTTTTTTTAACTATTTTTTTATGCAAAATTGTATAAAAATGTGTTCCCTATTCATTTATGTGCGTATCTTTAGCGTATCTTAGTGTATCTCCGATATGATACGATACCTTCTGATACATATCTTAATTTTGATCGATCGATACGGCAACCAATACCGATACTTTAATCCTTGACAGGAGCAATGGAGTTCTGTGAGCATTGTGTCTTTAAGAAGCAGAAAAGAGTTAGTTTCAGTATTTCTATTCACAGGACCAATAAAACTTTGGACTACATTCATTCAGAACTATGGGGGCCCTCCAGGATTGCTTCAAATGGGGCTAGTGCAAGATACTTACTTACTTTCATTGATAATTTCTCTAGAAAGGTTTGGGTCTATTTCTTGAAGTACAAAAATGAAGTATTTGTCATTTTCAAACAGTGGAAGAATTTGCTTGAGAAGCAAACCAGGAAACAAATTAAAAGGTTGAGAACCGATAATGGCCTAGAGTTTTGTGAAGGTGACTTTAATGAGTTCTGCAAAAATGAAGGTATTGTAAGACACCATATAGTTGTTAAAACACCCTAGCATAATAGAGTGGCAGAGTGTATGAATAGAACCTTGTTAGAAAATGCGAGGTGTATGTTATCAAATGCAGGATTGGGCAAGGAGTTCTGGGCAGAAGCAGTTAACACAGCAACCTTGTTGGTGAATCGACCTCCTTGCACAGCTATTAAGTGCAAGACTCCAGAAGAAGTTTGGTCAAGTAAACCTGCAGACTACTCAAATTTAAAAGTATTTGGATGTCCTGCTTATACACATGTAAATGAAAGGAAGTTGGAACCTAGGGCTAAGAAATATATTTTTCTTGGGTATGGATCTGGAGTGAAAGGATATAGGTTGTAGTGTCCTGATCCAAAGTCTCCAAAATTTCTTATTAGCAGAGATGTTACTTTTGATGAATCTGCTATGTTGCATCCTAGGAAAGAAGCTCCTATTTATTGTGATGAAAGTCAAGAAAAATCTAGAGAGAAAGTGGAGTTTGAAATTGGTGGTTCATCTACAAATAAAGCACAATCTACTTTAGTCTAGCTGCCTACTTTTGCTGAAGGAGATGATGCTCAAGAGAATCAAGAAGAAGAGCGGCACAACATTGCCAAGGATAGACCAAGGAGGAATATTAGACAACCACAAAAGTATGGGCATGCTGACTTTGTTGCTTATGCATTGTCTGTTGCAAATACAATTGAAAATAGTGAGCTTGTAACATATTCTAAAGTTGTTGCTTCAATTGATTCTATAAAATGGTTGATTGCCATGAATGAGGAGATGGAATCTCTTCATAAAAATCAGACTTGGGAGCTTGTGAAGCCGAGAATAGGGAAGAAAATTATTGGTTGTAAATGGGTCTTCAAGAAGAAAGAATCTGCCTCAGGTGTTGAAGATGTTAGGTACAAGGCACGTTTGGTTGCAAAGGGCTACAGTCAGGTGCACGAAATTGATTTTAATGATGTTTTCTCACATGTTGTTAAGTATAGTTCTATTCGTGTCCTACTTGCTTTAGTTAGTATGCGTGATTTTGGAGCAACTTGATGTGAAAACAGCATTATTGCATGGTGAACTAGAAGAACAGATTTATATGCATCAACATGAAGGGTTTGTTATTGAAGGTTAGGAGGACCATGTATGCTTGTTGAAGAAGTCCATATATGGTTTGAAACAGTCTCCTAGACAGTGGTATAAAATGTTTGATTCAGTTATGACTAATTTTGGATACTTCAGGTGTCAATATGATTGTTGTGTTTATTTCAGAAAGCTCTCTGATGGGTCATTCATATATTTGTTGCTTTATGTTGATGATATGTTAATTGTAACAAAAGATAGGAATGAGGTCAATAGGTTGAAGAAACAATTAAGTTCTAAAGTTGAGATGAAAGATTTGGGGGCAGCAAGGAAGATCCTTGGTATGGAGATCAAGAGGGATAGAAGAGTAGGAAAGTTGTGGCTATCTCAACAAAAGGACACTGAGAAGGTATTGAATCGTTTTGGCATGAAAGATCCCAAACCTATAACTACTCCTCTTGCATCTCATTTTAGACTTTCAACTGCTCTATCACCTAAGACAGATGAAGAGGTGGAATACATGTCATGTGTTTCATACTCTAGTGCAGTTGGCTCCATTATGTATGCTATGGTTTGCACTTGTCCTGAAATTTCACAAGCTGTCAGTGTGGTGAGCAGATATTTGTCATGTCCAGGTCAAGCTCATTGGGAAGCAGTGAAGTGGATACTTAGGTACTTGAAAGGGACCTCTGGTGTTTGTTTAGAGTTTGGGAGGAATGGTGATAGTTTATCTGGTTATGTTGATTCACATTATGTAGGTGATCTTGATAAGAGGAGGTCACTCACAGGCTATGTATTTACTATTGGAGGAAGTACGGTTAGTTGAAAAGTAACTTTACAGGCTACAGTTGCATTATCTACGGTTTTCAAACAGTGACAAGCCCTGGGTTTAGCCCGGGTTCTCTCCCCAAAACCATGGTTACAAGGAGAAGGCGCCCAGGGACTTATATGATCGCGGTGGTGGCTAAGTCTCCCCGATGTGGGACTAAGATCGTTAGTACCCGCCAGACACGCATCGGAACTTACATCCACACACTGCCCGGCTCTGATACCAGGTTTTCAAATAGTGACAAGCCCTGGGTTTAGCCCGGGTTCTCTCCCCAAAACCATGGTTACAAGGAGAAGGCGCCCAGGGACTTATATGATCGCGGTGGTGGCTAAGTCTCCCCGATGTGGGACTAAGATCGTTAGTACTGAAGCAGAGTATATGGCAGTAACTGAGGCAATTAAAGAAGCTATTTGGCTTAGAGGTTTGTTGGGAGAACTCAGCATGGATCATGGGGTGACTGTTGTCCATTATGATAGCCAGAGTGCTATTCACTTGACCAAAGATCTAATGTATCATGAGAGGACAAAACACATTGATGTTCGGTATCATTTCATAAAAGAGATAATTGCTCAAGGTAATATTCAAGTGTTGAAGATTGGTACTGAAGACAATCCAACTGATATGTTGACTAAGCCTTTATGTGTTGGTAAGTTCGAGCATTGCTTGAACTTACTTGGTGTTTGTTGTGTTTGAGTTCAGCCCTTTGCAGGGCTATTGGAGAAGATGAAGATATTAGCTATTTGTTTATCTATTGGAGGAGAATTCAAGCCAAGCTGGAGATTTGTTAAGTTTGTCTCGAATTCTTGATCCGTTTTGAAGATTGACCCGATCCGACATATTTTAGTGGCGACCTGAATGAAAAATTTTTTGAGATCTGTGATGGAAGCAGAGGGGTTAGGCCCATAGGCCCAAGTCCAGAGCCCATCACTGATCTCGTATGGGGGTACGGGGGCGTAGCCCCCACGGTATGGTTCGACCATATCGACCTCAACCTGGTGGGTAGACCCACGATTTGGAGTATATATAATGTACTGTTGCTTATTGAGAAAGTCATTGTATTTTGGGGTTTTTTGAGCTAGGGTTTCAGGGCGAGTTTTTCTTCGTCGCTGCTAAGGTGTAATTTCTCTTCTGCATATTGAATCACCTTCTTCTTCGCCCGAGGACGTAGCACATCACCCTAGTGTGTGAACCTCGTTAAATCTCTGTGTCGTATGGATCTATTGTCTCTTTATTATTCATGTTTCTTGGTGTTGGATCTTACAATGCTGCATATCAGCCCAACCAAAACAAGGATGCCAACTCCCAACGCCGGAACTCTAACGGTCGCTGTGGTCGTGGGCGTGGGCGTGATACCACTCAACATGGTAATCAAACTGGGGCGTCCTCTCCTTGTCAAATCTGCCAATGAGGCAACCATTCTGCCCTCTCATGTTACAATCGATTCAATCCCAGTTATCAAGCCCCTCAAGCTCGCAGTGCTCCACCTCATGCTCTTCTTGCTGCTCCCTCTTCTTCACCAGATTCGGCTTGGTATCCAGACTCAGGGGCTACCCACCATTTAACTGCGGACCTTGACAATTTGGACATCAATTCTCCTTACACAGGTTCTAATCAAGTCCGAGTTGGTAACAGGGCATGTTTGACTATTCATCACATTGGCACCTCTAAACTCCCTTCACCCTCTTCTTCCTTCTCTCTTAATGGTGACTTGCATGTACCTGCTATTACAAAAAATCTGCTTTCTGTTCGTCGTTTCACCGCTGATAATAATGTTATTCTAGAATTTCACCCCACTTGTTGCTTTTTGAAGGATCCTCAAACGGGGAAAATTCTGCTCCGCGGTACGACTAGGGATGGACTCAATCACTTGCCTGGACCACCACCACTACTCCCTTCTCCACCGCCCCAGCTCTTCCTTGGTGAACTTGTCTCCCCCTCCGTTTGGCATGATCGTCTCGGTCACCCGTCCTCTGCATGCTTGGACTCTCTTCGGTGTCAGCTGCCTGTTCGTGCCTCTTCTTCTTCCAGCTCGGTTTGCATTCCATGTCAAATGGGAAAGTCACATAAGCTACCTTTTAAATTAAATAATGCCATAACATCTTCTCCCTTCCACTTAGTTCATCCTGATATATGGGGACCAGCTCCTGCTCCCTCAGTTCAGGGCTATCAGTACTACCTTTTTTTATTGATGATTTTAGTCTGTTTACTTGGATTTTTCCAATTACTCTCCGGTCTGAGGCGTTATCCATTTTTATTTCCTTTCATGCTCATGTGACACCCTCCTTTAATTGTAAAATTCGGTTTTTTCAATCTAATGGTGCCCTTGAATACAAGAAATTTGATCCTTTTTTTAAGCAACAGGGTATTACTCATCAGTACTCTTGCCCTAGCACATCTGAACAAAATGGCAGGGCAGAGCGTAAGCACCGCCATATTGTTGAAACTAGGTTGACTCTTATGGCTCGTGCTACTCTCCCTATGTCCCTATGGATATCTGCCTTTGAGACAGCAGTATATTTAATTAACCGGCTCCCCACCACTCTCCTGCAAAATCGATCCCCATTTCAGGTCTTATATGGGGCCTCCGGATTATCTGTTTCTCAAGACCTTTGGATGTGCTTGCTTCCCATGCTTGCGGCCCTACAACAAAAATAAAATGCAGTACAGGTCCTCCAGATGTGTCTTCCTCAGTGTTCATGGAGATATGAGGATAGGGGCAGTGTGCAAGGAGAGCGAAAAAGGAACTTGCTTCGAGATTAAGCCTCTTATGGTTGTTTTCTTGACGACCTCTATGAAAAAACTATTGTGCAGCTGGATATATAAAACATTGGTTGAAAGGAATTTAGCTGACACTATATCACCTATAATTTACTTATTCGAGGTTTAGTCACATTGCGTAGAATTCAGAATTTTGTGGAGTTCCTCACTTATTTTTTGAATGCCCTTTCTCTATAGCTGTGTGGAAAGGCCTCCTGTGGAAACTCCTTCAATGTATAGTATTCTTCCTTTTGAGAGGGAATGACAGTGGATCATAGGCTTCTTCAATGAGAAATCAGGGTTCACACTTTGAGCAAGCATCACTTTAGTGCTACAGTCTATCACATATGGAAAGAACATAACCTAAAGATGTGCTTCCAACACTCTAGGATGTATGCGCAAATTCAGGAAGTCATCTCTTTACATATTATAGCGACAATGGGTTCCTCCTTTAGCCCTTGGGTGGAGTTCCCTAAGAATTATCACGTTATCACATCTTGGAAAATCCTCTCCCCATTCCTTGGGCTGGCTTAATGATTAATTTTTTTCTTTATTTCCTATTCCCCATGTTGGTTGTTACTTTCGTATCTTCTGTTTTTGTTGAACATATGAGTTTATTCATAAGAAAATTTTAAAAAAAATAAAATAAATCCCATGCATGGAACCTTCCTGATGCGTTCTGTCTCATCAACCATGAGTTAGTGATGTTTAGAAAATCAGAAATATCATTTCCATTTTCATATATATAAATATATATATATATATATATATATATTTATATACATATTGGTAACAATTTCCATTGCATATCAAGAAGTCAAAATGGATGGGGTGGTTTAAAAAAAAAAATAATAATAATAATAATATTATTAAAAAAACTGAATGTCATACATCAGAATCCTAAAGAAGAAAATAAATTCAAATTGTAGTCCACCTTTGGCATAGCCATCAGAAGACAAACAAACTAAATCAGCTTAAGCAAGAGCAACATAAACACTCGATTGAATCTACATCTCAGGTGGACCTAAGCATCCCAAGCAATGTTATCCACTGAAAAAAGAGGAGGCGTAGATCAAATCTTTGAAACTCTCGTTGCGACAGCATGTTTAGCTAGAACATCCACTACTGTGTTGGCTTCACGGTAAGTATGAGTTATTCCCTAGGAGATTCGATTCAAATACCTTTTACAAGAAAGCCATTGTTGATGGAAACACCGTGGTATTTTACCCTTCTTGATACACCAAATTATTGACTCTGAGTCTTCCTCCACCCAAATCGATTATAGATTCAAACACATCGCAATCTTTATTCCTTCCAAAAATGCAAAAAACTCTGCCCAAAAATGGGAGGCCACCCCTCCACAAACCGCAAAGCCCCTCAAAGGGAGTCCCAAGTGACTTTGCAAAACTCCTCTGACACCTGAATGACTTGGATTACCCCGAGAGCACCCATCAAAATTTATTTTGATACATCCTTCCTCCAGGCAAACCATCTCACCTCAATTATTTCCTTGTTGGGGTGAGAAGCATAAGTGATTACCAGCTTTCTAGATAAAAGTAAATCAGCTATATATTTGATGAGAATTGGAACACAAGATGAAAAACACTAAATATTTCCAGGTTGTACATTCTTTTTTATATTTTTAATACAAATGATCTTTAGTGAAAAAATAAAAGACAAAAAATCCTAAATATCATTCACCACCGAGTTCACATCTCTAGAAGAATTAATCTGTGATAATTCCTTTCTTGCCATAAATGATAAGGAATCAAGACCACCGCTACTAGCCATATCATCTTAAGACGAACAATACCCGCGTTCCTCTTCCACCAAGAAAAAAGTTCTTGAATGGAAAGGAAACTTTAACTATAAAAGATCTTGGATCCAGATCCTCTCCAAACCCCCTAGTCCCTCTAGTGTGCATCTGACAACTTGTGGGACCTACACGCACCCCAAGGCCATCCCAGCCATCAGATGCGTATTGGAACTGCAGGAGGTTGGAGAGGATCCGGATGCAAAGTTTTTTAGCTATACTATGAGGTAAAAGGCCACTTGAACCGATCTAGCTGATTCTCCCTGAAATGCATTGAAGTGCAGAAGTGGCCAGGATATCCAAGGGTAAAGCATTGTTATTGTGGGTAAGTAGTGATTTTGGACTAGGCTCATCATTATCTTTTGTTCATAGAGTCATATTTACTTCAAGATCAGGTCAAACCATATTCATTGGCTTCTAAGGAGCCAGATTCAATCATTTGTACGCCCCAGCCCCATTAACCTTGGCTCAATATTGTTCTCTTTGGGCAATGTATTTCAAGGCTTTAAAACACATTGTACCATGTTAAGGAGGCTAGAGGTTATTAACTAGCTCCGCAACCTCCCCCCTAGGCGATGTGAGACTAAAGTTTGTACACCCTCACCGATCTCCCCAACCCCCTAGTTCTTGCCATATTCTTGGTGGGGACACCTCACTAATCTCCTAGGCAGGTCCAGTACATTTTTCGTATTCTTGGATGTCACATCATTGATTAAGTATAGAATAGTGAAATTCCCTATGAAAGATGCACGGTCGACATCAAGAGGATAGAGGCCTATAATTGTTGCTCTAGCCCTTGACATAAAGAGCCCTAAACAGGTTGTATAATGTAAGGGTGTTAATTCCAAACCCACATAGGTAGACCTAACCGAGGCTTTTGTGGATTTTAATTCTGAAACTAGACACATGTTCAATCCAAGCCTTGTGCTATAGTCACTATTATCTAGCAAAGAGACCTCTTCGAGAGCGGATCAGGTTCTCGTATGAGAACCAGATCTGTACGGGACTGATTAACACATATGGAATCCACAAATGAAAAACTGGGTGGTGGATTTCAAGTGTGTGGATCAGATCGTATGAAAATGGTTCTTGTACGAGAACCTGATCCACACTCTATAAAGCAGGTAAAAGTTCCTTTATTAGCTGCCTAAAAGAACATTGTGCAACTACAGTGCCTAAAAAGAGAAAAATTGAGCCATTCTTATCATCCACCATACAGGTATTCCAACACAAACCCAATTGTGTAAATGAATGTCATCCACCAAGAAAGCCAATATCAACCGAAAAACAGGCCATGGAATTATGGGTCTCATATCTAAGACAAGTACATAGGATTCTGTTTGATCTAGACCAAAATTTCAATCCAGAATCTAAATTACGGCCATTAACTATAAACCTGTCATATGAAGGAGGGAAATTCTGGCATGACGAAAAAGCTCAATGTAACCAGATCTGGTTGCACAGAGCAAAGCCTATTTATCAATACATGCAATATGATCATCAACATACCTGCCTCTCTCTCTCTCTCTCCGATTCAATTATCTTTTTGAATTGCTTTTCATCATTTGTGGACGAAGAAAAGCAGGTCTAGCATGAAATAAAAGAGCCAGTCAAGTTAGCCAAGGAAACTTGCTATGAACAACACAAGGCGGGGAGGGAGAGTGTAAGAAGACCCCTTCAGTCTTGGGAGGACATAGGCAAGTCATCCTTGGCTACCAAACTAGGCTCTTATCTTCATGTAAGACCTCTCTTCCTTTGGATCACATAACCAACTTTCCATTTCATTTCATTCCTTTCCTTGCATCACTTCACACAACAATGCCAATGAATGACAAAGCTGGGTTTTAGGTAGCATCTATTTATAGAAAAATTTTATAACGAATAAAAGAAAGAGAGGAGGTTTGACATTAACATCTCTTTGTATTTTTGTTCCTCAATTTTTTAATAAAATTATCCTTTTAGCAAAAAAAAAAAAAAAAAAAACATTAGTTGAAAGGGATGTTGCACAAGGACCTTATCGAGTAACAAAGCATTTGACCCAACACCCAAGTTGGTTTGGTTTTGGTTCTCTCAAATGCCATGCCATGTTTGACTATGTATTTTCACTCACACGATCAAGAATTCCGACTTGAAGAAGGTTTCGTAGCCAGTAACTTTAAATCCCTTAGCTTGCTCCTTTTTGGAATAACAAAGAATGTCATGTCATATCTCTCTCCCCTATAGGCAAGTTGACTCATCATATGGTCCTATCTCCCTTTTCTTCTTCATAATTAGAAAGGTCAAATAAAAAGTCAAACATGGCATTGCATGGCATTTGAGAGAACCAGAACCAAAACCAAACCAACTTGGGTGTTGAGTGAGTCAAATGCTTTCTTACTCGTTCAGGTCCTTGTGCAACATCCTTGTCAAATAATGTCAAACCTCTTAATTCTCTTTCCTTCTTATCTTGAAAATTCTCAGTAAGATCAAATACCAAGAAACATGAATATTAAAGAGACAATAGATTCGTACAACACAGAGATTTAACGAGATTCACACACCAGGGTGGTGTGCTACATCCTCGAGGAAGAAGAAGATGATTCACTATGCAGAAGAGAAATTACACCCTAGCAACGGCGAGGAAAAACTCGCCCTGAAACCCTAGCTCAAAAAACCCCAAAATACAATGACTTTCTCAACAAGCAACAGTACATTATATATACTCCAAATCATTGGTCGACCCATCGGGTCGCGGTCGATCCGGTGGAACCATACCGTGGAGGCTACGCCCCCGCACCCCCATATGAGATCAGTGATGGGCTCCGGCCCAACCCCTCTGCTTCCATCACAGATCTCAGAAAATTTTCCATTCTAGTCGCCACCAAAATATGTCGGATCGGGTCAATCTTCAAAACGGGTCAAGAATTCGAGACAAACTTAACATTCT
This sequence comes from Macadamia integrifolia, assembly GCF_013358625.1. Taxonomy (NCBI): domain Eukaryota; kingdom Viridiplantae; phylum Streptophyta; class Magnoliopsida; order Proteales; family Proteaceae; genus Macadamia; species Macadamia integrifolia. The sequence continues at coordinate 55,217 of NW_024868571.1, read as the reverse complement.
CTATAAATAAAGGCCCCTTAATACCCACAATTGTCATTCATTGGCACTGTTGTGAAGTGATGGAAGGAAATGAAATGGAAAGTAATCCTCAGGAAAAGAGGTCTTACATGAAGATATGAGCCTCGTTTGGTAGCCAAGGATGATTTGCCTATGTCCTCCCGAGACTGAAGGAGCCTTTTTACACTCACCCTTCCCATCTTGTTTTGCTCATAGCAAGTTTCCTTTGCTAACTTGACTGGTTCTTACATTTCATGTTAGACCTGTTTTTCTTCGTCCACAAATGATGAAACTCTGCCCCTCTCATATGATATGCCTTTGAATGTGGTAAGTGAAGCAGTGAGGGGAAGTTATGTAGATTGTCTTACTGTTTTGGTAAAATGGGCTTTGCTTTGCATGTGGTTACATATGGATCAGGCTCCTCTCCAACGATTGCACCCTCCAACGCCTCTTCAACGATCATTTAAGGGTTGTAGGGGCTTGGTCATACATCCCAATACCTATCAACACCTGGGAATATATGTCCAAACTTTTCCAACCTTTGGATGAATCATTGAAAGACCGTTGATGTTGAAGAGGATACCAATCCGATTACATATTCCATGTCACCATACCAAAATTTTCATTCTTTGTACAATAGAGGTTGTCTTCTATCTGTCCCGTGGAAAATAAAAATGGTAATATAATAAAAAATGGTGTCAGTTTTAATAATTATCCTTTGTCATATATGGTTTACAGTAGCTAATGATAGCTCAATTATTATATTCCTTAACATATTATTATTAGAATTGTGCCATTTCACACATGCATGCTCTTTCTAAGGGTGTTAATTAAGTATGGTATGATTTTGGTATGGTACAGTAGGCCAAGAGTAAATATCGATATTGTATCATATTGAGAAAAAAATCTTACATTTAAATATCGATACTATCACCGGTTTGATATAGTTTTTATTTGGTATGATATTGTTTTTATTCATTACTGTTTTGACGAACACTAAGATAGTTTAGTGGTGGTAGGTTCGGCTTGTGGAGTCGGCATCCAGGGGAGGAGGTCGTGGGATTGAACCTTGTCGTACACATTGTGTGAGTGTGTGTGTGTGTGTTTTCTTATTTATTCTGTACCCACCCGTGAATATTCATTACTATTTTGGTATTTGATACGGATTTCGGCACAATATTTTTTCATTTTATGTATATATATTTGATATTTTGGTACAAAATTTGATAGTGTATTTGGTACGGTTTTTTGTAATTTGTCACGGTTTGATACATATCGAATGATTTTGTCTTAAATACCAATACTTTACCATACTGAGAAAAAAACATTTTGGCATAACGAATCCGTACTAAATATCCTTTGGTATGGTAATTAGGTATACATTAGGTATCAATACCGAATTGACACCCTTAGCTCCACCCCTCAAATGTTGACTTTAGTTGTGAGATAGGGTGGCGAGTGGGGGAGGAAAAACAAGGGGGCGGGCGGGGGTTATAGAAAGGGATGGGGGCAGGGATTGTGAAAGGATGGGAAGAGGAGCAAGGGGAATCAAATCCTCTCTAGTGCACATCTAGCGGCTGGGAGCACTTGGGCATGTAGTAAAGTATTGGTTTGCATGCCCGAGGGGCTTCTAGCCATCGGATAAGTGCTGGGTGCCCAACTGCACTGGAGAGGATCTTGTTCCAGAGGTAGGGAGGGGCACGTGGGGTGGGAGAAATGCAGAGGGTAGGGTAGGGGTGGTAATGGGGCGGCGGGGGATTGCTAAAAGGAGAATATGAGAGGAGAGGAAAGGGTATCAAAGGTAATTTGGGATTATTAAAATACCATGAGAAGCAGAGAGGTGGAAATTGTATAAGCTAGAGGAATCAGAAGAGAAGTTAAAAAAAGTAAGAGACTTTGAGTTAATATAAGTTTAGTGTAGAGGGGTAATAATAATTGCTCCCCCCCCCCCCCCCTCTCTATCTCTCTCTATAGGAATCAGAAGAGAAGATAAAAGAGTAAGGGATTTGAGTTAATATAAGTTTAAGTAGAAGAGTAATAATAATTGCTACCCCCAAATATAAGTTCTATTTCACTGATTGCTAGGGTTTTCAATTGATAGGATTCCGAGAATTTGATATGGTTTCAATTTGGTGGAGGAGACAAAAAGGAAAAACCAATATTGTATCATACCAAGAATATGAATGCATTTCCAATACCTTAGGTGCAAGCCCTTTGGTAAATGGGTCAGCAATGTTACCATTGGTACCTATATGTTCTATCGAAACCTTGTGATCCAGAACATCTTCCTTTATGATAAAATACTTGATCTCGATGTGTCTGCATAGACTAACTGAATAAGTATTGTTAGAAAAATCTAACTGTTGCTATGTTATCACAGTAAACACAAATTGGCTTCTCAATGGAGGGCACTGTTTTAATGTCTGTGATAAATTTCCTTGACCATAATGCTTGAGAGATAGCCTCATAGCCTCCCACCACTTCAGCTCCCATAGTAGATGAAGCAATCTTTGGTTGCTTTATGCTTCTCCAGGATACTGCTCCTTCAGCCAATAAAAATATGTATCCTTATGTAGATCTCCTTGTATCTTCACATTCAGCATAATCTGAATCTATGTATCTAGTCAACTCCAATTCATTTACACGCCTGTAGGTTAGCATATGATCTCTGGTGCCCTTTAGGTACTAGAATACTTTCTTTGCTGCTATCCAATGTGACATTACATAGATACTTTTGGAATCTTCCTAAGACTCCCATTGCAAAGGTAATGTCAGGCCTTGTACAGACCTAAGCATACATCAAACTGCCCACTGCAGATGCATAAAGGGATTTTCTCAATTTCTTTTAATTCCATATCATTAATCGAGCATTGTTCAAGATAAAGTTTGTCACCTTTTATAATTGGTGCCACACTTAGTCTGGAATCCATCAATCTGAAACGATCAAGAATTTTAACGATATATCCTTTTTGGGACAATCCTAGGGTCTTTATAGACCTATCCCGATGAATTTCTATGCCCAAAACATAGAAGGCTTCACCCATATCCTTTATATCAAAATTTCTTGTCAAGAATACCTTAGTGTCATGTAACAATGCAGGATCATTGCTTGCCAAAAGAATATCATCCACATATAGTACTAGAATGATGAAACCACTTTCCTTAGTCATGATGTAGATACATTGATCTGCACGATTCTCCACAAATTCAAATGAAGTAATCATGTGATCAAACTTTAAGTAACACTGTCGAGAAGCTTGTTTCAACCCATATATGGATCTCTTCAATTTACAAATAAGTTCTTCTTTTTCTGATGAAAAGCCTTCAGGATGTTTCATGTAAATCTCTTCATCATGTTCTCCATTAAGAAATGCAGTCTTGACATTCATTTGGTGAAGGTCAAGGTCAAAATGAGCCACCAATGCCATGACAATACACATTGAATCTTTTCTTGATACTGGTGAAAAGCTTTCTTTATAATCTATATTTTCCTTTTAATTATAATCTTTTTCCACTAATCGGGCCTTGTAACGTTCAATGTTACCATTGGAGTCTTTTTTGGTCTTGTAGACCCATTTACAACCTATAGTTTTTGCTCCTTTTGGTAACTTCATAAGTTCCCAAACTTGATTATTTGACATTGACTCCATTTCATCCTTCATGGTGTTTAGCCATAGATTGGAATATCAACTGTCCATGGCTTGTTTAAATGACTATGGATCATTCCAATTCCAATGTCACTTCCATATTCTAGGAGATAAACATAATAATCTGAAGGTATAGCCGACTTTCTAACTCTTGAGGATCTTCCCAATCCTTATTGTTCATCAATTGCATCCTCATGTTGACCAACAAGTTCAACAACAGACTGATCCATCTATGGTAACGGCTCAAGAGTATGTTGCTCATAAGTCAGCTCGTCATGTTCCACATATCTAGCACCACGTGTCATAGGTAAAGGTATTATTCTTGATCCTTCACCTATTGACATGGAAGTATCATCAGAATCTATATGTTCTTCAAACCTTGTATTCCGAACTCCTAAACTCTCATTGTTGTTGCCATCCTCTAAGAATTTGGCTATCCTTGACTCAACAATGTTTAGTCTATGTGAGGGACAATAGAATCTAAAACCCATAGTGTTATCTGGATATACAATGAAGAATCCACTAATCGTTCTAGAATCTAGTTTATTCTCATGTGGATTGTTAACCCTTACTTCAGCTGGGCACTCCCAAACACGAAAGTGATTTAAACTAGATTTCCATTTTGTCTATATCTCATAAGGCGTTATAGGAACAAACTTTGATAGAACCCTATTTAAAATGTGCATAGCTGCTTTTAGATCTCCACTCCACAATGATATTGGGAGAGTAGAATTACTCACCATACTCCTAACCATTTCCATTAAGGTACGATTCATTTCCATTAAGGTACAATTCATTCTTTCAGCATCTCCATTTTGATCTGGAAATCCAGGCATGGTATATTGTGCAATGATACCTTTTTTTTTTTTTCGCTAAAATTTTATTTCATAAGAAGACATAAAGGAGGAAAAATTACAACCCAACAACCAATCCAACAATAAAAAGAACCAATATCCTCCCTATCTTCCCACCTTCGGCATTGCCATCAGCAGGAGAAAGGGAAAACTCTAAGGGAATCTATAATTTGGTCTTCCCTCGGCATCTCTAGAAAGAAAATCCCCTATGTGAGGAGGCAATATCACATCAACTCCTGAATTACCACTCTTAGCCGCATCTCTTGCCAAGAAATCTGCCACTGAATTCCCCTCTCTGTAATTGTGAGAAATTTTCCAAGAAATTCTTCTCATGTAAGGCTGGAGATATAGCCACCTTTGCAGAGCAAACCAAGGAATCTTCCTTTGCTGAATTAAAAACACAACAGCACTCGAGTCTGACTCAATCCACAAATGTTGAATGTCCATGTCCTTGGCTCGCATCAAACCCTCCATCAGCCCCTCTACTTCAGCCTCAAATACCCCTGTCACTCCCATATATTTTTTATATGAACATAACACTTTACCAAAATGATCTCGAAAAATTCCTCCCGCTCCAGCGTGCCCAGGGTTTCCCAAAGAGCTCCCGTCAAAATTTAATTTGATCCAATTGATGGGGGGTTTGCACCAATAAACCTCCAAAATGTGACGACGATTATCTTTTTGGATAGATAATCCCAGACGTTTGCAACACATAAGGTCTACCAAGGAATTAACTCCCTTTGCTATAGGAGCATTTCTTCTAATTTCTTCAATCACCATTAGCGAGGTATATTTTGTTATCCGCTCCACACCCTCATAGACTCTATTATTTCTTTCCCTCCACAAGTGATCTATAACAATACCAAAACCCATGGTCCACGCCTCCTTGTAGCTCACATTTTTATTATTTCTTTTCCACCATTGGGCGAGCTCCAAAATAGAGACCTGAGCACTCCATCTAAGGTTAAAACATTGACATAAATCGTTCCAGATTTCATTAGAAAAAGGGCACTCTATAAATAGATGTTGCATTGTCTCTTCTGCTGCCTTACAAAGGACACATCTGGAAGCAAGAGGCACAGCTTTTTTTTTTACCATTTCATCAGTATGAGCCTTTCCATGAATCACCCTCCAAGCAAGAGATGAGACCCGCGGTTGTTGCTTCTTACACCAAATGAGCGAAGCCCAGGGAACCTTTGGCTTTTTTTCTCTAATATCCTCCCATGCAGATTTCAAATTAAAATTCCCATCATAAGAAAGACTCCAAACACATCTGTCAACACATTCATAATTTGGGATTTTAATTTGCAAAACAGCATTAAAAACATCTGTCATGAAGCATGAATTTACCACAGGTATGTTCCACCTATGATTGACGATAAATCTGTCCACCTTTCCATCAAGCATCGATCTATCCACATCTTCCACATACTCTTCCAGCGCAAAGCCTCCCACCCAATTATCCTTCCAAAATTTTATATTGCAACCATCACCAACTACCCATCTCTCCTTTGAAGAAATAAAATTCCAAATTTTCCTAATGCCAGGCCATATGGAAGAAGCACTATATCCTTCCTTCGGTAACCCCTGTTTATTTAGGAATCTAGCTCTCAAGAATCTACTGGTCAAGGAATTTTCATGCTTGATACGCCATGCTGTTTTACAGAGCATAGCTTTATTCATATCTCTCAATCTTCTCAATCCTAACCCCCCTTCCTCCTTCGGCTTACAACATTGATCCCAATTAACAATAATTTTTTTTGTGGCATCAATCTCTCCTGACCAGACAAAATTGCGCATCCATCTCTCCAAAGTTGTAATTAGCGACGACGGCCACCAATACACAGCAAAACTATGAGCTGGCATACTCATAATCACCGATTTCACTAATTCAACTCTTCCTGCCAGGGATAACATCTTGCCCTTCCACCCAGCCAAACGGCCTTTTACTTTGTCCATAATAGGCATCACAAAATCTTTCTTAACTCTACCTTTAAAAATCTCCACCCCCAGGTATCTTGTAGGAAATGTACAAAGGGAAATCCCCAATTCTTCTACAATAGCCCTCTTTCTCTGAGAAGATATCGAGCCCACAAACAATTTACTTTTCTCCAAATTGATACATTGGCCAGAAAATTCTTGATACATGTTGAGAAACTTCTTCAGATGTCTAACATATCTGATAGATGCATTTGCAAAGATGAATATATCGTCAGCAAACAAACTATGAACTGGCGTCATCACATCACGAGGACCCTTAATAGGCTTTAATTTATTTTCTTCCACTAGTTTATTCAAACCTCTGCAGAGAACCTCTTCAGCCAAAATGAACAGCATTGGGGAAATAGGGTCCCCTTGTCTCAAACCCCTCTCCACTCCAAAATATCCAATCGGACCACCATTGAAAATTACAGAGATCTTCGCAGAGACCAGCATCTGGTAGACCCATCGAATCCAGGTCTCTGAAAACCCAAACTTTCTCAATACATGAAAAATAAAATCCCAGTCAATTGTATCGTAAGCCTTCTGAATATCTATCTTCACCCCCATGCCACCCCCTCTAGTCGCAGAGAACATCATATTAGATAACTCAGAGGCAAGGGTAATATTGGAGTGAATGATTTTTCCCTTCTGGAATGCTCCTTGCTCCTCCGAAATGAGCCGAGGCATCACCTCAGAAAGTCTTAAAGCCATTATTTTAGAAATAATTTTACAAAAAAAATTGCCCATGCATAAAGGCCTAAACTTATCTAAAGCATTTGCCCCTTCGATCTTCGGGATTAACACCAAAAAATTGCTATTAAGACCATAAGGCATTCGACCTTTACTGAAGAAGCCCCTAATAGCATTACAAACATCATTAGAAATTATAACCCAGCAAGATTTATAGAACATACCAGGAAAACCGTCTAGGCCTGGAGAGCTTTCCGGATCAAGGTCCCAAACCGCTTTTTTTATCTCATCATTAGATGGCATCGCGTCCATCCTCCATCTATCAATGTCCGTCAGAATCTTCGGAATGCAGTCCAACATTTCCATGTGGTCAACAGTAGTCGATTTTTTAAAAAAAATTTCATAATAGCTCTTAGTAAATTCCTCCAACTGCATCTTCTCATTGATGATCTGACCTGAATCAGTTTTCAGATATCTAATGGTATTTTTCATTCTTCTCACCTTCACAGCCATATGAAAGAATTTCGAGCTTCTATCTCCCTGAGTTCTCCATCTAATCCGAGCTTTTTCAGCCCAGAATTTTTCATATCCCTCCATTGCCTTCAAGTACCTAGTTTTTGCATCAGCTTCACGAGCAAAATTTTGATCGTTCATACCAATCTCCTCTATCTCCTTTTGAATCTCTTCCAACCCCTTTAGCGCCTCTTCCTTTTCCAAATTCACATTGGGAAATGTTTCCCTAGCCCACTCCTTAATCACAATTTTCAATCTTTTAATTTTCTGACTAAAAATATAGAGAGCCGATCCAGACATCCATTCATCCCAGGATTCTTTCACAATTTTTAGGAAATTTTCGTGGTCAATCCAAGACCTCTGAAACCTGAAAGGGCAATTAGAGGGCTTTACCAATGCTTCTGACACCACCAATAGTGGAGAATGGTCTGATGCACAATTAGATAGCACCTTTTGGTGGCAATCCTGAAACTCTGAAATCCAAGCATCTGTGCAGAAACTTCTATCCAGAACTGCCACAACATTACCTCTTCTTCTATTATTAGTCCAAGTATACTTTCGACCCTGTGAAGGAATCTGAATAAGGGAGCAGCTATCCACCAATGCCCCAAAATCTGCCGCAGAGCTTAGATTAAAAGATCCTGGACCTCTTTTTTCATGAGCATACAGAGTAGCATTAAAGTCTCCAGTCACCATCCAGGGGATGCCTTGACCCGGGTTCGATGCCGCCAAATTACTCCACAAGTCTCTCCTTGCTGCTCTGAAGCAATTAGCATGAATAAAAGACACAGTGAAGATATTCGACTGCCACTGCACACGTAAAGTAATATGTTGATCAGAGCAAGAGACACCTTGCGGCTTAGACAAACCCCTTCTCCAAACCACCCACAGATTTGGAACCTTATCCTGCCTATCATTATGAATAAAATCCGCTTCAAAATCAAGATTATTGAAAAACCTCTTTGGAAATTTCTGTACCTCCAACATAGGTTCAGCTATGCATATAATTTCTGGGGAACTCATCGAAACAATATTCCCTAAGGCCAACCTAGCAGCCTTCTTCTTCATTCCTCTGATATTCCAAAATAAAATCTTCATAGTCATTTTTTTAAGAGAGCCAATCTGTCAGATTTCCGAGCAATCTGCTCATTTAGGGAGAAAGGTTTACCTTTTTGCTGTCTTCTCCCCTCCATATTGCTCTCGAGGATGCTCGCCATTCTATCAACTTCTACCACGTCTTCATGATACACAATCATAACCCCGTCCTTATACTGCAACTGAGTTTTTGGATTATCAATTTGAGGCTCGAACCTCACATCCCTACCCTCTTCGATCTCACCATGCTGACCTGAACCAATGTGATCCTCCCTGCCATAGATAGCCTCATCCTCCTCTGAAATGGGAAAGTTGCACCTACGGTGATCAATCTCTGCCTCCTCTCCTGGTTCAGATATATGATCCATATCCGCTCCATCCACCGACCCAGATTCCTCATTGAATGTAGACACCAATCCATTACCCTCCATACTGTTAACTGCACCCATACGATTGTGATTTATTCCCATATTGGTAGACTTCTCTAAGGGAATAATTATTTCAATATCTCCCTGCCCCTGCACACCTTCCTTAGACTTTGGACTATTGTCCCTAATCTGAGTTCTTAATATGGTAGAAGGCTGCCTCATATGGGTAAGATTTCTACCCAAATCACCGACCTCTGAGCTGGATCTTCGCCCTGCACCACCTTCATTCACCATGGTTGCCGCCTCAGTGTCTCGAGCATCCACCTCCTTCTTCTCTTTGCATTGGAACAAAGTATGCCCGATTTTTTTGCAAAAACCACATTTAGCTAACCCATCTTCATATACGATTAACTGTTTAAACCAAAAAATCTCCCCCGTTCCTGGTTGCTTTCTTTCCACCTGAATCTCTTCCACCCTTTTCTCCCCAATTATCACTTCTACCTGAACACGCGCAAAATTCCCCATTGCCGCCGATCTGGTGCGTCTGTCCAGGGCCACAGGTCTACCTGCCCCTTTAGCCATTGTCAACAAGATCTTCTCATGCCAGTATTCCAGGGGAAGGCTTGGAAATCTGATCCACACCAGTTTGGTTGGGTTGTTCACCGCATGCACATCAAAATCTGGTTTCCAGCGTTGGAATCGAATCAATTGTCCTCTAACCTTGATTAGGTTCCTTCTCCAAATGGCAGACATATCTCCTTCCAACTCAAACTGAAATAAAATGAAGCCTTTCCCCATAGGAGACAAAGAAATTCTCCCCTTCAACTTCCACCCCTCTCCTGCAGCTTTACGAATATCATTCATAGACATAAATTTGAAGTTTGCCCTACCTATCAAAGCAAACTTGAATTTTTCCAGCCTCTCCTCATATGCCTCCTGCGGGATGATAATCTTAGTGTGCGCCCCAGCATGTATTGGATCCGGCAACTGCTCCACGTCCGGTAAAACCTTACCCACAACAGTAGAAAAAGTTTTCTTCACACCATCCCCTCTATCTTTCTGATTTCTGCTGTCATCCACCTTAGTACTCAGATCTTCTTTGGCTTGAAACTCAGATTCTTCTCTAACCGCTTCCGATGCATCCTTTAATTTAGGTTTCCAGAAATCAGTAAGGCGAAGTTGCCTGCCCCTATCCGGCGGTCTTCCTGCCCCTGGGTCATGATCCATATCTCTACCATCATCTACCACATTCAAAAACGCCATCGTCTCCCCAGATTTCTGGTTCAGTCGCTGCACCCTGATAACTTCTTATAGATCACTTGTATCCTTCGGACGCCGTGAGGACTTCAGATCTGCTCGGATCTGCTCGGATCTGCTTTCCTCTTCTCTGCAAATGGATGATGAACAAAAGCCGAACCAAGGGAGGAGGCGTGCTGGGCGTGTGTGAGAATCAAGAGTACCAAAGTCATCCTGAGATCCGAAAATCTCCTCAAGATCTTCTCAGATCTGCTCGGATCCTTCGATCGGATGTTAACGGTGCCCGAGATCGATGGCTGCTACTGCTACTTTCGATGAGGGAAGAAGAAGAAGAGGAGGAAGAAGAAGAAGAGGAGGAAGAAGACTGCTACTGCTACTGTCGACGACTCGACGGCAAATCATCCGACGACTCGACGGCAGAGTTCCGACCTGCTCGTCCCTCAGATCCTCACCAGTCCCAACTACGATCGCCTCTGATCCTCACGATCGCCTGAGAAAGAACTTCATCTGCCGTCGGAAATAAAAGGAGAGAACAGGCCGCACTCCGGTATCTCACCCACTGCCTCTGATCCTCACGATCTTCATACACCCCTTCCACTCTTACTGGGTTGAATAAGCTCTTTCCGAAGGTAAGAGAAACTTAAAATAATCTCTTAGGGACTCCTAATGGTGGATTTGGGCAAAAGTGTTTCGAATGGTATCAACTCACCATAAGTTAGGCCAAGCAACATATGAGCAAGTTGTATTAATGCTTATATTTGTAAGCATTAGTATGATAATCTTTCATATGCACAAAAATATTTGGGTTGATCTTTCATTGGTTGACAAATCTCAACTGGAATGCCATGATAATTGAGTTCTATTGGATTAATTTAGAACAACTTGTGACTTTTGATATCAACTCATAAGATCCATTGGTCATGAGTATCAGTTAAGACTGAAGAATTACATGAAAAAGTATAGAAGATTTCTTCCTTCCAATATATCATTATGAGAAGCTATCTTGTGGGTGCATCCTGTTGTATGCAATAATGAACTGGTTACCTTGATTGGATGTCATCAAGTCAATATTCCCATGTCCAAAAACAGTCCATTCTTGTTAGCCATCACTAAATTCAGGATTAAGAATCATACCTACTCTATACTATGGTTTATGGGCTTCATTGAAACACTGAAAATCAATATAAAAGAATATATCAATTAAAGTTCTTATCCATTCCTTAATAGGTTGTAGTACACTTTCTGTCAAGTTTTCTAGCCTTAGTTTGAGCTCCTATCGTATGAACTATGTTGGCAGTACATTTGTTATCTAAGTTTGCATATCTAGATGACTTCACATATCAATAGAGCCAGTCAATTGATGCTTTGCATTAGAAACCTTTGGGGTACGGTATTTGTAACATAAACTACAAGATTTCCACTATAGGAAGTTTCTTTTTTTTGGGTAGAACTACTGTCGGAAGTTGCAAAAAAATTAAATCAACATATTAATTATTATTAAAAAAAGAAAAATTTTCTAACACTCATTAGAGGGTTAACCCAAGATTAGATATGATAACACCATAAACGAATAGAAAAAATCCAAACATTTCTTGAATCATAAAAGAGGAAACAAACTGTATTACTCGTTAGATGATAATATAAAAATCATTTAAACTGAATCTTGACAATTTAATTATGTAGAAAAAAGTATGGATAAAAATTCCTAGATAACCTAAATCAGGAAACAAATTAAAATATGAGTAAGAAAAGTGCTCTTTTCTAATTTTTTATGCATTTTATCAAACACATATTTCACATCTTTTTGGGTAAGTCCATCAAATGCATTTGTGTCGATGTAATACAACATATGATATCACAAGGTTCAATTTTGCTCATGTGTCTTGGACTTTCTTAGTCTAGGTGAATTGTGGGGTCATGCAGTGGCTAAGGTTTTCCTAGTATACCCAAACTGTGGGTTAAGTTTTCTCAGTCCAAAAAATAAAAAAAAATAAGATAAAATAAATAAGTAAAAATTAGGGATAACATGTTTCATGATCAATAGCTTAATTTATAGTCCCATAGGCCAGAAGATTGCTAAAAGACATGTTTCCAACTTTGTGGGAAGATAGGAAGATACACAACATGAGAGCAAAGAATTAATCCAATTTAGTTAAACAAATTGTCTTTACAAGTAAGTGTTCTTCAACAAGGAGGCATAAAAAAAAATAAAGAAAGAAGAAGAAGAAGAAGAAGAAAGAAGAAAAAGAAAAACTAAGAATCCATTTACATCTGAAAATAAATTTAAGATCCATAGATAAGATCTTTTAAACCTAAAATCACAAATTAATAAATGAAAAAAAAGAATCCTAAAATAAAGAATTGAGTTTATGTAAGATCTCAAATACCCTAGGCCTTGTTCTTGTATGCCTTCTTTGACAAATGAATGTCATCCCAATTGATATGTGCACAAGGAATGGGACATACTGTAGCTTCTGGAACTCCACATACATTGCTTAGATAAAAATTATATTGTCCTCTACTTCCACGACATGCTTTTTGTAGAGAGTCCATGTCAAATCCTGGATTTAATTGGGAGGAAATTAAAGAAAGAACATTATTACTAAGTAGGCATTCATGTTTCTGAAAACACATTTATCAATGTTTGTAAGATAGAAAAATACTTACCAAGCAAGGAGCCTTGTCAAAGACCCATTTAAATACATTGTAATAATCATCATAAACTATATCAACATTTAGGTATTCATCCCTCAGTTATTGCAAGGCTTGTGAAACATTGCAAAGTTATTTAATACTGGCAAAGTAAGAAATAATAATTTATTTACAATAATAATATGATTAATTATATGTAGCAATGGTGAGGAAACTTACCATAGCAATTGTTTTGATGGATTGAATAATATGAAGCACCAAACCCTGTTGCAGGTTGTCCATGGTTTTGCCTAGGAAGAAGGGATGGTTATAATCATTACCATCGATCTCCCCGCGAAGAAAATTGATCTTTTAAGCTTCTCCTCACAATCTGAGTAACAAGTTGATTTGAGGCGGGTCTTGAGCCAAATGTCAGTGATTTACAAGCAAAAGAAAAGATAATTTGAGAAATATATAAAAGAAAATTACATACCAATATAGTTAATCATAAAAAGACCATTGGAGCATCGTCCCGTAGGCTGATTTCTAAAGAAAGAAATACGTAAGGAAGGTTGGCAAACACCAAAGCCACTAGAGATGTAGTTTCTTGGATGAGATTGCCAGTATTAGATATTGAAACACCCACATTATATATGTCACTGGGAGAGCATAAACTGATCAAGTTAGCAGAAGAAGGAAGTGGAAGAAGAAAGAGTTAAAAGAAAGAAAACAAACAAATAAATTGTAGAAGATAAGATCGGTTAGTATAGGGTGCAACCGGAGGAGGATATGCAAGGAGGAGAGAGAGTGTCTGGCGATTCAGGGGAGAATGGAGCTATGGCTGTGGAGGATGACGATGGTGGAGCTCGGGAGTCTCTGGATCGTGGTCCAGATGGTCCTCCACAGGATGAAAGGCACAAGGATGCAGGCCAGCGACGTACATATGCAAAAGCCTTGGGTTTTTCGTCTTGGCCTGCCATTGATACTCTCCCAGAGCCGATTCAGGTAGGGAGTAAACGACGAGTAATGATCCCGCAGAGAGACTATGAATCGAAGAGACAAAATTTCCGTTTTGCCTTAATCGGTAGGGTTAACTTCCGATTGATCTCTTTGGATGGCTTGAGAGGGGAGGCTCGGGAAAAATGGAACCTCAGTCAAGGGGTGCTAATGCATCCATTGGGAAAAGGTTATGTAATCTTTCAATTTCAGTGCGAGGGCGACAAGGCAGCGGTGTGGCGAAGGTCTCCCCTTAGGATTGGTGATCAGGTCATTCGATTTCAACATTGGAAACCTGATTTCAATATTCACGAGAAGCAACTTTTCACAAAGCTTGTATGGATACGGTTTCCTGATCTCCCGCTTGAATACTGGCACGAAAATGTGTTATTGTCTATAGCAAAGGTGGTAGGGCGCCCTGTGGCCCTAGACAGACGAACAAGACAAGGCATTCTTGGCTTCTTTGCGAGAGTGCTGGTGGAGGTTGATATCTCTGACTTGGCAGAGAGGGTGGAGGAAGTACAGGTGGAAAGATTAGAACCAGGTACATCTCAGGTGTACGGTTTTTGTCAAAAGGTGGTGTATGAAGATAATGTGGAGCGTTGTGGCTTCTGTAAACGAGTCGGACATTTGATTTCCAAGTGTAGGCTGAAAAGATTGGATGATGAAAAGCAATGTGCAGCTGAAAAATTAGCAAAGGTTCCAGGGGCGGTATATGTTGAAGATGGAGTCAACTCAGGTGGGAGTAACTCGGTGAGAGAGTCTCCTTCTAGGGGAAGATCTTTGCCACATCAGCAGAATAATTTTGATCCTATTCAAGATCAAATCTCTCCTAATTCAAATTCGTCTAACGCTGGGGGAGATATTCAAATACTTTTGGATCCTTCCAACTCTGTCTCAAACGTTTTAGGAAAGGAGTCCAACGGAGATGAAAATTCTGGAATTAAGGAAGGCTTTGTGTCAGGGACGGTTATAGAATTAGAGTCTGATTCTAATCCTATAAATAAGGAAGGAGAGATTTCTAATACTCTACCTAAGGAAGGAGAGTTATTTCGAATGGATGAGGGATCGGATGTTGATTCTGACCCAAACCCAACTGAGAACCCGCTCCATGGAGTTCCTGGTGATCCGCCAGTGGATCCATTGGGGGGGAACGAACCCAGAATGGGGCTTACTCCTGAGGGCGAGGTTGCTGTTCCGGAGGGGAGGTATCCTTCTCGTTATAGAAGGCTCGGTGGGGGTCAAGGACCTGGACGTGGTGTTGCCATGGCCAGTGCTATGCAGCCAGTTGTTGAAGACCCTGGTGAGGATCACGTGGTTTCTTCTTTGCCCAGGGTGGAATGTTCAAGGGGAACAGTCTCTATTGTGCATTCAGAAATCATGAGAATGGATACGGTGGCAGTGGCTCGGGAGAAGGAGGCTGGAGGCATGCTTGTGGGTGGAAAGCAAAGAAAGAAAACAGTTAGTCAGGCGAAAAAGTCTGATAAAAATCAATTCTCTAAGAAGTAATTCATGAAGATTCTGTATTGGAACATTCGGGGTGTTAGGAAGGCAGCAGGGTTGTGCGCTTTACGTCAACTGGTGAAGGAGCATGCCCCGGATGTGCTATGCTTGGCTGAACCCATGGTTCAGGTATGTAAATTTCCTGGTATTTTCTTTAGTCGGCTGGGGTATGCTGTGGATTTCATTCATAATTTTCGGGATGAAAAAGTCCCAAATTTATGGATTATATGGAAGTTGGGGGTTTCGAGACCATTCGTTGCAGGTATGTCTGATCAACATATATCAGTCATCTTTGATTGGCCAGGTAGTAAAGTGGGTATTTCTTTTGTACATGCAAGTTCTTTTAAAATTATGCGTAGGCAATTGTGGTTAGATTTGGAGTTGTCGATATCCGCTTTGGTTCCGTGGTCTGTGATGGGGGATTTCAATGCAACCCTGCTCTCGCATGAGAAAAGAGGTCCTGGTAAGTTTAATCTTGGATCAGCTGCTGAATTCCAGGCAATGGTTGATGCGTGTGAATTGCTTTCTATCCCTTCTCAGGGAAAGAAATTCACTTGGACTAACAATCGTCGAAGGGGTCATGCAGTTGCAGTGTTAGATCGGAGTTTTTGTAATGGGAAGTGGATAGATGTGTTTAGAAATGTGAAGCAGCGTGTTTTGTTGTCTTCGGTATCAGATCATGCCCCTCTAATTGTTGTCTCTGATGATGTTCAAAGACCTACAAATATCCCCTTTAGATTCCATAGCTTTTGGATGGAAAATGATCAATTTATCTCCGTGGTTGAGGAAGCTTGGAAAACTTCGATAGGAGGTAATCCAATTTTCGTTCTGGCACAAAAATTAAAGCAGGTCAAGGAGAATTTAAAGGTTTGGGCGAGGGCTAACTTTCCTAACCTGAATGACGAGGTCGATAAAGCAAAGCTGGAATTAAAGAAGGTTCAAGACATGATAGAGGTGGCTGGGATGACTGATGAATTATTTAACAGAGAGGCAGATGCAAAAACAGTATTATTGAAGGCCAACCAAATGTACGAGAAGTTGTGGGCTGAAAAAGCTAAACTGAGATGGATGAAAAATGGAGATTGTAACTCGAAAATTTTTCATCTCTCCGTGAAGCTTAGGAGGTTGAAAAATCAGATCACCTCCCTAAAAAAGGAAGATGGAACTTGGGTTTCAGACCAACAGGGAATATCGTCTTATGTCTCTGATTTTTTTGAGAAATTTCATGAGGCTGATGCAATCACGGTTCATAATGACCTTCTTGATAATATTCCCAGAGTGTTGGAGGAGGAGGACGTGGCAGGATTGGAGATTGTCCCGAGTGGGGACGAAATAAAACAAGCTGTTTGGGATTTAGATCCTGTAAGCTCTCCAGGTCCTGATGGGTTCCCAGGTAGTTTCTTCAGGCGATGTTGGGCTATTGTTGAGGGTGATTTTTGCAGGGCAGTGAAAAAATTCTTTGAGGAAGGGCGGCTTCCTAAAGGAATAAATAATTGCTTTATTTCCTTGATCCCCAAAGTTGAGGGGGCGGCCTCTCTAGATAGGTTTCGACCTATATGTATGGGGAATTTTTATTGCAAAGTGATATCAAAAATTCTATCTTCAAGATTACTTGTTGTTTTGCCTAAATTGATTTCGGAAGAGCAAGGCGCTTTCCAGCAAGGTAAAATAATTTCAGCAAATATCAGCCTCGCCTCAGAACTGTCAAATTTGATGCATTCTTCAGTTAGGGGTGGTGGAATGGGGCTGAAGCTCGATGTTCAAAAGGCGTATGACTCTCTAGCTTGGGAATTCCTCTTTGCAGTTCTGTGCAAATTTGGGTTCTCCTCTAGGTGGATTTCTTGGATTCACAACCTTCTTCTATCCTCCAGAGTATCAATTTTGGTGAACGGTGGCCCGGTGGGGTTCTTTGGGGTTGGTAGAGGTCTCCGACAAGGAGATCCTTTGTCTCCCTTTTTATTTATTCTGGCAGAAGAGGTTCTCTGTAGAGGTCTTAGAAGCATGGTACAGAATGGTTTGATAAAATCTCTTCCTGGGCCTCGAGGTGTGTTAACTCCCTCCCATTTATTGTTTGCTGATGACATTTTCATTTTCATTAATGCATCTGCTCAGTTTGTCAAAAATATTAAGGCCTTTCTTGATAAATATCAGGCATTCTCTGGCCAAATATTTAATCTAGAAAAAAGTAGTTTGTTCTTTGGAAAGGTTGCCCCTCACAGGAAACATTTTATAAGTAATTTTATGGGAATCCAATCTGCAAGGCAGCCTACTAAATATTTAGGTGTGGAGCTCTCCAAGGGGAGAGTTAAACGGGACCACATGTTACCGCTGATGGATAAAATCAAGAAGAGGTTATCGGGATGGAAGGGTCGGCTTCTCTCCATGGCTGGTAGGGTGGAGCTGGTTAAATCAGTGATTTCAAGCATCCCAATTCATAATTTCGGGATTTATTGGTGGCCAGGAAGCTCAATAAAATTAGTAGAAAAGTGGATGCGAAACTTCATATGGTCTGGTGACATGGAGACAGGGAAGAAGATAGTAGTGAAGTGGGATGAGGTATGTAAACCTACCAGGGAAGGCGGTCTTGGCATTAGGAGGTTGCGAGACGTTAATTTTGCATGCCTGTGCAAATTAGCATGGCAAATCAAACATGGAAATTCTCTAATGAGTGTTTTCTTTCGTGCCCGTTTTCTGAAGATTGATGGTTCGCTGAAAACTACCTACCTTTCCTCTTCGATATGGCCTGGTCTTAAAAAGGTGTGGCGGTGGGTACAGTCTCATGAGCAATGGACTGTTGGGAATGGTCAGAGGATAAATTTTTGGAAAGATAGCTGGCTGGGAAAGAAGCCTATTGAGGAGTTGTATGGTTTGCAGTTAGATATCTTTGATTCGATGCAGGCAAAGGTTTCCGATTTCATTTGCCAAGATGAGTGGAATTTTCCCCAGGTGAGTTCTGAATTTTTTCAAAATATCTTTGATCAGGCCAAGGATATCATAATTTCAGATCTAGATGATATTTGTCATTGGGAATTAAATTCATCTGGAGTTTTTACAATAAAATCGGCTTGGGAAAAAGTAAGACGGGAATCGCCAAAGGTGGGGTGGTATTCATTGATTTGGAATTCTCATCTTCAGCCTCGCCAATCGGTTTTTGGATGGAGAATGTTGAAAAACAAGCTAGCTACTGATGATAATGTGAAAAAGAGAGGGGTTCCATTGCCATCTCAGTGCACTCTCTGTGGCATAGCAGAAGAGTCTATAAATCATACCATGTATGAATGCTCTTTTGCAGCTTTCATGTGGCAGAAATTTTGTTGTTGTTTTGGGTTTAGGTGGCCTGGATTTGAAGGAGTTGAAAGATTGATAGCTTGGTGGAAAGATCAGGCCAAGAAGACCATCTTCAAAGGGGTGTGGCTAAAGGGTTTTGTTTTAATCCCGTACTTTACTTGGTTGGAGAGGAATGGAAGAAAATTCGAAGGAACCTCAAAATCAAAAGAGCATTGTTTTGGCCAAGTGAAGAGCGAAATTAGCTGCCAAGAGCGCGTTCATTCAGGGGCAGCCATCTCAATTTCGGATCTTGTCACTGCAAGAAGCTTGGGTATTTCAGGGGTGCGGAGAAGGCCTCGGGAAATCTTCAATATTTTCTGGTGCCCTCCTAATCCAGGTTGGGTAAAAATCAATTCGGATGGTTGCTCTATTGGTAGTCAAGGGAAGTCTGGAGTAGGGGGAATCCTTCGCAATGAAAAGGCAGAGGTAGTGGCAAACTTCAGAAAATTTCTAGGAACTCGCACAAATTTTGAGGCTGAATTTCTAGTGCTTATGATAGGGATTGAATTAGCTAAGCAGCACAATGTGAAACGGCTCTGGATAGAATGTGATTCAGTTGCAGTTGTGACTATTTTTCAGAAGAGACAAAGTCCATGGATAGCTCGGCAAAGATGGATAAATTGTATTTCTTATTTGGAGGATGTGGAATGGAAAATAACTCATTGCTATAGGGAAGCAAATTCAGTGGCGGATTTTTTGTCAAAGTCAGCTGCTCGTTTTGAAGTGTCAGAGCCGATTTCAATTTGGCCAACTCTGGAACAGATGGAATTAGACATGGATGCATCGGGTCAGCCTAGGTTCAGATTCACCTAGGAATTTCTTCTTTTTCCAGATTTTTTGTTTTTGGTGGAGTTGGGTAGTTGCGTAATTCTGCTGATGGCAATGCCGAAGGTGGAATTTCTGCTTCTCCCTCTTTTCTTATTGTGAGTGTTGGGTATTTCTCCCTCCCTCATCTGATGTACTATATTTCTTTTTTCTTCTTTTTTCCATTTAATATACATGACTTTTTAGCGAAAAAAAAGCAAAAAAAAAAGTATGAACTTTCTTTCTATCGTTAGGTCTTATTTCCTTACCATGTGGTAAATAGAATAGCTTACATGTTGGGGGTATGATGTCTAGTATTCCATTGCTCGCATTTGGGTATTTCGGTAAATTACATGTGCATGTTTTTGCCATATATTTGTAGCTTGGGTCTTTTCTCTGTTATGAATCTGAGAGGTGGAAAGATGAGGCGACTGTAACTCTATTATCCAAAGGTTTTGGACCCTTTTTTTATCTGAATCTTAAAGGCAAGACCCTACCTTATTCTTGAACCCTCTGTCAAGCTCTACCCTACCTGCATTTCGGAGGGGGCTAAAGAAATGTTTCCACCTGAATTTCTCCACTGCACTGCCTGCAGACTCCAAGCTCCAGTGGGGCAAGTTCGACCGGGGTTGTTTCTTGAAATTGATAGTGAAGCAAATCTCATTATGATCATAGTGAACGTAGGAAATGTGATTGGGAGACTGGTTGTGGCTAGGTCGGTGGGCATTTTATCTAGCCCTTGTTTTGTATCATTGTAATTCTTTTATTCATTCTTAATAGTATCTCATTGTTGAATGCTAAATTTTGTCTCGAATTCTTAACCCGTTTTGAAGAATGACCCGCTCCGACACATTTTGGTGGCGACCTGAATAGGAAGTTTTCTGAGATCTGTGATGGAGGCAAAAGCGTTGGGCTGATCGACCGCAACCCGATGGATCGACCCGCGACTTGAAATATATAATGTTCTATCGTCTTGTTGAGCAAGTCATTGTAATTTGGGGGTTTTTCGAGCTAGGGTTTCAGGACGAGTTTTCTAGCCGCTGTTTGGGTGTAATATCTCTTATACATAGTGAAACATTTTCTTCTTTGCCCGAGGACGTTGCACACCACACCAGTGTGTGAACCTTGTTAAATCTCTGTGTTGTGTGGATCTAACATTGAGCATAAGCAAAATAGAGAAAAAAATGTGAACTTAGGAATTATAGTCGAATCATATAAATCCTTGTGTGCGATTGTATGATCGTTTATTTGAATATTCCATTCTTTTTTGTATCTTGTTTAGGTTCTCATTTTCTACAACATCTATCCTATAAGTTTCAAAATGAAATATAAGACAAAAAAGGTTCCCTGGGTGAGTCACCTAGAAATGAACATCAAGGTGACTGCCTAATTCCTACCAGGTGGATAAAGTGAACCTTGTGCTGGGGTAAGGGTTTGCGTTTGCCCTTTAGTATGCTGTTGGACTTCCCGCTGATGCCATGCTGAAGGTGGGAGCTCTTTCTATGGTTTTTTGGTTTGTTTTGTGACTGCATTTATTTATTTATTTTTTGCCTCTATTCTTGTAATAAATTCATCTTCTTAGGAAAAAAGGATTTGCCCTTTAGACTTGGGTGAGATTGATCAGTATCAGGCCCAACTTACCCAAATTAGCCAATTTGCTGATACTTCTCATCATTGGTCTATGATTTCAACCATCTACACTTCTCCCTCCCCTACCCCATATTCCCACATGTCCTCTACACAACTCTACATATGGTTTCCTAACACTAAAGCAACTAACCATGTCACCCCAACCTTCAACCTCTCTCCTCCTTTGATACCTACAATGGTCTAGATCAACTACGTACACGTGGGTAATGGGAAGTGACTTTTTTTTTTTTGCTAAAGGATGATTTTATTGAAGGGAATAAAGGGAAAAATACATCCAAAGAAGAAAGAAATTCAAGCAGGCTCGCAACCACTACAGCCACTTGCAAACTCCACCTTCAGCATAGCCATCAGCAGAGTGTACAACCGAGAGCCTAGCAGAAGCGAAAACTATGCCTACCCAAGGCATCATTTTCTAAATCATCTAATACATGACTGGGAAAAGTGGTGGAGTAGTCAGAGGCTCCCGATTTTGCTGCCTTCTTTGCCAAAAAATCTGCCACAGTGTTCGCCTCACGGAAGCAGTGGGTGATCTTCCATGTAATGGACTGAAGGAATGGGAGAGCAAACCGCCATTTTTGTAAAACAAACCAAGGGATATGCATCTTCTGAGTTGCAGCCACTACAGCTGCGGAGTCAGACTCGATTCACAAGCCCCTTGCGTTCATATTCATAGCAACCAATATTGCTTCCATGACAGCACTAAATTCAGCTTCATATATTTTTTTAACACCCAAAAAAGTACTGAAAGCCTTACAAACCTGACCATTACTGTCATGAAAAATTCCCCCTGCTCCTGCGTGACCCGGGTTTCCCAATGAACTGCCATCAAAATTAATTTTGATCCACTGATCCAGTGGCTTACACCAATGAACTTCCAGCGGCGGCACAATCTTTGGGTTATCAATCTTCAGCCCCAGTTTTCTACAACACATAATATCAGCAATTGATTTCACTTCACCCTTAGAAGTCCCTGCATATAGAGCAAGATCCTAGCAGATGTATTGAAATGAGTAGATCCCATTCCTCTCTTTTCCTTCATACCGTCTGATATTTCTTTCCCTCCAGATTTGAGAAGCAATGATGGTAAACCCTATCATCCAAGAGTTTTTTAAATTGATCGATCTTGATTTCCTCTTCCACCACTGAAATAAGCTATCAATTGACTCATGTTCAGACCATCGAATTGCGAAACAAGAGGTGAACTTCTCCCAAATATCTCTGGAGAAAGGACAGTGAAGGAAAATATGCTCCATACTTTCTTCGTACTGCTCACAGAGGCTACATCGAGAGACTAGGAAAATTCCTTTTTTTCTTATAAGCTCGTCCGTTGGGAGTCTCTCATGAGCTAGTCGCCATCCAAAGGTAGCAATTCTTGGAGGGAGGTTATTGTGCCAAACCAAAGAGTTCCAATGCACTGCCGGAGCAACTCTTCTAATATCCTCCCACGCTGACGATGTAGTAAAAGAACCAAGAGGAGATAGCTGCCATATACATAAGTCCTCAAATTGGGCACTGGGAATCTTCACCTCTTTAATTGCAAGGAAAATTTGTCTGAGAGAGTGAGAGCGGACCTCTGGAAGTGACCATTCTCCATTCCTGATGAAATCACAAACCTTAGCGTTGCAAGGGAGGGGAGGGAGGTCAGGAGTCTGAATCTCCTCAAGAATAGACCTAGGGCCCCACCATTTGTCTTTCCAGAAATTTGCTAGATCGCCTCTCCCAATAATCCAACGTTCGTTTGCCTCCACAGTCTTCCACACCTTTCTGATGCCCAGAGCAATAGACGACGGCCGACAACCTCTATTAAATGACCCATCTTTTTTCACAAATCTGGCTCTAAGAAAGGAATTGGCAGCAGATTTCTCATGCTTTATTCTCCATACCAATTTACACAGCATTGCCATGTTCGTGTCTCTGAGTCTTCTGATACCTAAACCCCCTTCTTCCTTCGGTTTGCAAACAGACTCCCACTTCACTGTAATTGGTTTTGAGGTATCCACTTCCCCTGCCCAGATGAAGTTCTTCATCCATCTTTCCATGGTTACAAGGAGAGCAGAGGGCCACCAATAGATCGCAAAATTATGATTAGGAATACCGGAGATGACTGATCTAACCAACTCCACCCTGCCCGCCATTGACAGAAGTTTACCTTTCCATCCAGCAAGGTGCCCCTTTACTTTATCCAACACAGGCAGCAATGCCTCCTTTGTGATTCTTCCCTTGAATATCTCAACACCGAGGTATCGAGTTGGAAAGCTGCAGATGGGGATGCCCAAAGTCTCAGCGATGGCTTGCTTACGAGCTGGAGAAATTTTCCCTAGGAAGAGCTTGCTTTTCTCGAAGCTGATGTGTTGACCAGAGAACTCCTGATATTTCATAAGAAAATTTTTAAGGTTAGCCACATACCTGGATGAAGCATTCGAGAAGATAAAAATATCATCGGCGAATAAGATGTGCCCAGGGGTTACAACGCCTTTAGGGCCACAAATGGGCATAATATCTTTTTGGTGGATCAATCTCGTCAGGCCTCGAGAGAGAACCTCTTCTGCCATGATAAAAAGCAAGGGGGATATAGGGTCTCCCTGTCTCAATCCTCGCTCCACGCCAAAGAAGCCCTGCGGGCCTCCATTGACAAGAACAGAAATCTTAGTTGAAGCCAATAATTGATGCAGCCATGTGATCCAATTTTCTGAGAATCCAAACTTTTCCATCACCTTAAAGAGGAAAGACCAAGAAATCGTGTCGTATGCCTTTCTGATGTCTATTTTTAGACCAAGGCCACCCCATCTCGTGGCGGAGTACATCAAGTTCGCCAACTCGGATGCCACACTAATGTTGTCATGGATCAGCTTCCCTTTTTGAAAAGCTCCCTGTTCTTCTGAAATGAGCCTGGGGAGAAATCTCTCTAAGCGCATAGCCAACACCTTAGAAATTATTTTGCAGAAAAAATTGCTCATACACAATGGTCGATACTTGTCCAGAGTCTTAGCTCCGTCCACTTTAGGGATCAGAATTAGGAAATTGTTGTTAACACCTTTAGGCATACGACTAGTCCTGAAGAAGGCTTTCACCGCATTACAAACATCACCTTCCACAATGCTCCAACACTTCCTGAAAAATTTTCCAGAGAAGCCGTCTGGCCCAGGCGAGCTTTCAGGATCAAGCGCCCAGACCGCCTTCATGATCTCTGCATTACCAGGAAGAGAGTCTAGATGAAATATGTCTACTTGTTGGAGAACCCTCGGAATGCTGTCCAAAAGATCAAGATGATCGAAAGTAGGAGCATTTTTGTGAAATCCCTCATAGAATTCCACAATATACTCACCCAAATTAGTTTGCCCTTCCACAATTGACCCATCCTGTTTTTTGAGGGATCGGATAGTATTTCTATATCTTCGCATTTTAGCAGATAGATGGAAAAACTTAGAATTTCTGTCCCCATAAGTCAACCACCTGAGTCTCGCCTTTTCTGCCCAAAGCTTTTCATAGTTATCTTGCGCCTTGAGAAGAGCCGTTTTAGCATTAGCCTCCATTCGGAACAGTTAATCCGACATCCCATTACTGTCAATCTCCTCCTGCACGTGGGTGAGATTTTTCTTTGCCTCGTCGAGATCCCTTTCAAAATGGGGAAAGGTCAGTTTCGCCCAACCTTTAACCGCCCCTTTGAGCTGCTTGAGATTAGACATTAGGGATAAAATAGGTGACCCTGGAACCCACTCCGCCCAGGATTCAGCTACAACCCTATCGAAGTCCTCATGATCCGTCCAAAAATTATTAAATCGAAAGGGGCAATTTGGAGGGCGCTGGCTACTACTTGAGACCACAAGCAGAGGGGAGTGGTCAGAGGCAAACCGAGGAAGGACCTATTGAGAACAGTCCTGAAAAAAGGATATCCATTCTTCGTTACAAAAACCTCTATCCATAACAGCACAGACATTACCTCGGCATCGATTGTTTGTCCAGGTGAATTTCCTACCCATCGAGGGCACCTGAGATAAAAGACATGCGTCAACCATGGCTCCAAATTCCGCTGCCGCCCCAAACTGAAATTTCCTAGGCCACGTTTCTCTTGAGATTGAAGGCATGCATTAAAGTCACCAATAACAGTCCAAGGAGTAGGAGTTTGAGGAGTATCATCCACCAAATCCAGCCATAAAGCTCTTCGCCCCGCCCTGAAGCTGCTAGCATGAACAAAGGAAATCTGGATATGGCTCAGACCCCAAACCAAAGTAATTGTAACATGCTGCTCAGACTCAGAAACAAAAACAGGGACCTCAAATTTCTTCTCCACAGGATCCATAGATTTGGAATTCTATTGAGCCTATTGTTATGAATAAAATCACTGTAAAAGCCTAGTTTATTAAAAAACAATTTGGGAAAGTCACAGGTACCTATCATCAGTTCTGCGATACACAGAAGGTCTGGATCCTTCTGAATAATCAACTCTCTCAAGGCCCGTCTTCCAACCGCCTTCTTAATGCCCCTAATATTCCAGAAAAGGACCTTCATCAAATCACTTCTTTGTGGCATCCAGATGACCAGTCATTGAAGTCTGCCCCAGCATTCCACCTTCATGTGCAGGTCTATTAGAGTTATCTTCCACACCTCAAAGAAAACTGTCAATAACTGTCACTTCTTGGTGTTGGACTATCACCCTTCCTCCCACAATATGTGATGGAGACAAGTCTGAAACAACATGCTCAGGGCCCTCCCATTCATGGTTGCACCCTCCATTGCCAGCGTGAGTCTTCCGGCAGCCTCCCCGTTTGCCAATGTTCACTACTCTGTTCTTACGAGGCCTAAGAGTACGAGGCACAGGGGCCCTACCTGTGTTAGGAGCCTCAATCTCAGCGCCTTTCTGGTTGCTCTCTTCCCTGAAAGGATGAGAGTCATGTTCGGACAAGGAGCTTGCAGAGTCTGCTGGGTTGGATCCATATTCAGTTCCGCCCAATGGGTTGTCCACCATAGGACGGTCAACAAGTTGCTAGTCAACCTTGCTAGATAGAGGATTGCACTACCCATGGGGTGAGCTAGCCTCAGAGCCGTTATCTTCCACCGAGCACTCCTTAGAACTTCCTACAAAAAGTTGATTTGGAATGATCCCATTGCCACTTGGCAGATTCCCTTCCTTCTCAGAATTGTTTTCCAAGGGAAGGACGATTTCAAGATTGCCATATATGCTATTAGGCGTAGACTGTATTAAAATAGCCGCTCTTGAGAAGGAAAGAGATCCGTGCATTGGCTGGGCGGAGGATCTTCCAGCATTACTCACCATCTCCGCCGCGTCGCCGCCCTGCCAGGGGCCTTCATCCTATCTTCCACCTTCTTCTTCACCAAACGTCGCACCATCTATGTGTCCTTCACGGTGCTGCACCTCTCTATTTAGTGCTTTCCGATGTTGGCAAGATTGCCATTATGACCCATTCTCTTACAATACCCGCACCTAAGCATGCCATCTTCATAGGTAATAATCTGTTTGAACTAGAAAATTTCCCCCATTCCTGGTTGACGTCTCTCCACTTGAATCTCCTCAGGCCTGCTTGCTCCCATTTCGATCTCCACTTGGACCCGAGCAAAAGATCCCATGGAAGTCGCTCGAGTACATCTATCTAGCGCAATAGGTCTCCCAGCAGCCTTAGCCATAGTGAGTAGGATCTTCTCATGCCAATATTCAAGAGGAAAATCAGGGAATCTGATCCATACGAGCTTAATATTGATATTCTTCGCATGCACATCAAAGTCAGGCTTCCATCGCTGGAAGCGGAGAACGTGACCAGCGACTCTTGTAAGGCTCCTTCGCCACAGTGCTGCCATGTCACCTTCCTTTTCAAATTTGAAGAGGATGTAACCCTTCCCCATCGGAGCCATCTTCACACCGCCTTTGAGATTCCAGGTTTCTCTCGCTTCCTTGCGGATGTCATCCATAGATATGAATTTGAAATTTCCTCTGCCAATCAAGGAAAATCGGAAGCCCTGGAGTCGTTCCTCATAGGCATCTTGAGGAACTATTATCTTTGTATCAGTGCCCGCATGAATGGGGTCTGGCAAACTATCCACATCCGGCAAAGCTCTCCCCACCACGGAAGAATAAGAGCGTCTCCCTTCGTCTCAAGCAGGAACCTTTGGGAGACCCTCCTCAGCCACATCCTGCTCAGCCGAGAATGGTTCATTCATAGGATGCTCAGGCAGGGATTCGCCCTCCTTCTCCCTTACCTGAGGTTTCAGAAAGTCAGTGATCAATGCCTGTCTGCCTCGATCTGGAGGCCACCCACCCTTCGGACCCTGGCTGATTTCCTCTCCAGTCTCCTCCATCTCACTCTCCTCACGGTTTCACTCAAAAGTAATGGGAAGTGACTTAATATCTCACACACTGATACTTCTATTATTCCCTCAATCTTCAGCTTTTTTGTCAATGTTAATGATGTTTTCTTTGAATTTCACCACTTTTGTTTTTTCGTCAAGGACCAACAACTCAAGGTTCGACTTTAGTCCGATATCATTAGAATTTTAGAAGATCATTTCCTTCTCCATTTTCAATCCAGAACACCCCCCCTTTTTTGTAGCATCCATTTTTTCTCTTCATTAGGTACCTTGAGGTTGAATTGGATATGGCTTTTGGAGATCCAAGGCTTTTTTTCCCTTTTCTTTAGGGTACCCTGAAATTGAATTGATTTGAATCAGCCAGCCCCCAAACATATGTTCTGGTAGAGATCTCAAACGGATAAACAAATGGAGGCCACGATGGTGAACCTTGAGAGGCCGGTCAGAAATTCAGTTCACCTTATCCAAAAAACAAATCAACGTGGGCCATTACAGTAAATTCCCGGATCAAGATCTGGCCCAAGGCACATCGAGTACATGGTATATCAAAATTTGTTTGGTTAGAAAAAAATCTACTCTGGACCAATTCCCCATACCTCCCATGAAACATAAGCACTCCGAGACAAACTAGCACTATTGGAACATGCCTTCGAAAAGAAAAAGAATTCAAACAAGAGAAGATCGACCCAAAAGCTTAGTTTGATTGCCAAGAAATTAGAAAAAAAAAAAAATTTTTGAATTTTAAAGTGAAAGATAGATACATAAGCCAATTATTACATGAAGATGAAACAATATCAACATGATCGATTTACGTATCTATCATTTTATTTAAATTGAAAAAAAATGAAAAAAATATCATTTTTAACAATCAAACTAAGGCAAGAAGAAGTGAGCCTATATCAATTCTTCATAGGTCGCCCATAGCCTTCTTTCTCTCACAGTCCAAATGTCATTAAGTACCTTGATAGTTTGACCAATTCTACTATTCTGGAAGGATGTTGATAGTGGAGGGCCCAATAATTATTTTTTATTTGTTAAGGACCTTGAAATGTTTCTTTGAGAAACAGGGTCCGCTGATGAGACTAAAAAAGAAAAGATGGACCAATTTTTTTTATTTTCTAAGACTCACATCATGGTCAAATCCCAAACTCTAAACCTTTCCAAGAACCACATCACAGTCAAGTACTCTGCAGAAATGTTGGTACTTTGATGTCTAGAATTCAGGGAAAAAAAAAATTGTTAACACCATGAAATTAAAAAAGAATGTGTGCATGTAGCTAGCCTATGATTACACTTGAAAGGTCTTCAGGGATGTTGAGTTGTCTGTTTCATGTAGTAACCCTAAGTAGATTACGGTTATGGCTGTCTGTTTTCATCAAGGAGGAAAGAGTCAAAGATAGAATATCCCTAAAGAGAATTGAGATAGGATTCTTCGTCGCATGCCCGGATTCTCTCAATCTTGATCATTCTCTGGTCCAGGACTCTACGGAAAGGAGCTGGATCCAGAGATTTGTCCAGATGTCTTAATTCCCTAGACCATTTACTTGTACTTGCCAAGTCAAAATTGAGTTCAACCAGAAAAAAATAAGAGTCTAAATTGAGTTCACCATATATCATAAAAAAAAATAAATAAATAAAAACCAAAATTGCCATATATATGCTTCGATATTGTAGTAACAATGAATGAAAATCCGATTAAAATTATTAACCATGCTTAAAATGCAGACATCCATTATAGATTTGAAGTCAAGGCTCATTCTTATACATAGTAAAAATGATTAAAAACCTGTTTAATTGGTAAGATACGATATACAATAAGGAAGAGATAGTAACCATCATTAAGAACCTACTTTAAGGTTCATTCTAGGTTCAAGGTCAAGCTTAGAGAAGCTATGCCCCATTTTTATGCCCTCAAACTTAAATGGAGGGTCGAGATCAGATCTGCCCTAACGAATTCGGCATGATAATACTGAAATTGTCATTGCATCAGGGATTTAATTGCTCTTGCTTGTTGATAAAGGGAAACCCACCGGTCAAGCTTGTACTACTAGTATGCAACTACTCCACTTGAATGGCTTTCATGTTCATCGGCTTTTTGTTTCTTCAAAGCATTTCGGGTCATCTACATATATTAATGTGATGGATACCTAATAGGGATCTGGCTCCTCTTCATAGAGCCTAGGGACCAAAAAGTGATCCTAGGGTTGAGAGGACTCGAGCACACGTCCCTAGGTCACCCTAGTCATAGGATTACTCTCTGATCCCAGGCTCCATGGAGAGGAATCTTATCCTACCTAGTATAAGTTATTGCTCTTTGGTCGATAATCTTGTCAATAGAGATTCAAGTACTATTGACTCTTAAAGATGCTACTTCATTTACACATAACCTTTACTACCAACTTTTGGAACACTATCAAACCTTTTGGTATAGCTCTAAATCAAGACAAAATTCTAAGCTCTCGAGTACAAGTTCTGTAGAAGGGTTGGAAACATCAGGCGCAGATTGCGCTCCATTAGTTTGATGAGGGAAGAGCTACATAGTCAAATTGAGCACAATTGTCTACCTAATAAGCACAAATACATTTTGCCCTTTTGATTTTGGATTTAATAAGGAAATACGTACGTAAAGTCTTGTGTACTAACTATATTGCGGCTTGAGAGGCTTAAGGCAATATATGTATCTGGTCTCTTCTCTTGAAACACGACTGCCACTATAGAATTGAATACCTTCACTCTTGTCATCAAGGTTGCATAGGATAAAGGCTCCAGCTTCGTACTGCGTTTGGCTTGTCAATGATCATCTACATGACTTAAGGTAAGCATTGTATTTAGTTAATTATGAGTAATGGACGAACTTCCCTCCACCCATTTGCTTTATTTTGTTCCCTGGTCAACAACTGAGTGACATGAGTTGGGGACATTAAAATAAATAATCGTGCAGAAAGTCACAGGAGTTAGAGGTGTCAATTTTGAACCCGCACCGGTAGGCTTGACAAAGCCCGGCATGTTTACGACTCCACTTGGACCGGCCGATTTAATAAACGTGTCGGGCTTGAGAAAGCCCAACACGTTTACTAAACGGGCTTTCACGGTGCAAGTAGCTAGCCCATCGGGTGCCCGATCGAACCGACACGTTTATATGTTCGGGTTGAACCGACTCGTTGTAACTCGACCCAGCCCAACCCCCTTTAATATTACATAAAATTACTATTTTACCACTACTAGTAAGAAACAAATTAAGCTTTCTTACCCTTTGCTTTGTAATATGATTTGATTTAATTAAGTTTTATTTTGTAAGTTGTAAATGTCATAATCTCTTCTTTTCTTTGTAAGAACAACCTTAATCTCATATCATTTCTCTTTTTTATTAAAGATTTGCCTCAAATGTTTCTGGTCATTCAACCAACTTAAGAAAAGAATTTTAGGATAGACACGTTTAAAGCCCGTTTAGAGTCCGTTTAGACTTAAATAGATTTGTAGCCCGGTTAAGGGCCGGTTAAGACCGGTTTAAGGAAACCCAATTAAAGCCCGACACCGATTGGCCCCATTATAAACCGTACCATGCCCCCCAAGTTAGGCCTGTTTACTTAAATGAGCTTTCACGGTGCAAGGCTTCCAAGTGGTCAAGCCCGATTAAGTTTGACCAAGATCGGTCAAGCCCGACCGATTGACAACCCTAACAAGAGCAGAACACACAATAGAACAAGGACGTACTGACCAATCTCAACCGTTGATTTTTTGTATCACATTTTTAATTACACACATGTCAAATTTCATAGTTTAACTCAATCATATGGTCTACAATGTATTAAATTTCCTTGCATATTTTGAGTTATTAATTTGTTATCCTCATTTCTTTTTCTTTTTTTTTTGATAAATTGTTATCCTCATTTTCACTATATTATTGTGTTTTGACTATGGCCCAGTTAGTGATTCTCCACTTCTTATATTTAAGTTGACCAAGAGGCTTCACCAAAAACAGTCGCTAAAGGCAACTGGCGTGGGTGATGTCCTGGCGGCTGAGTGTTTAACTCCACAAGGCTATGAGTATGGAAACGTTCATCTTTGCTCCATCTCTCCCTATATAAGAGTCACTACATGGACTTAGTGAGATTCATCGGTAGATTTTGAATTCTTCTTCATCATCATACGCACGAAGGAAGAGCAGTCCTTATATAGATATGGATGCTCCACTACTTCTTGTTGGGCTGCTACTGGCCTACTTAAACAGAACGGCTCTCTCTCTCTCTCTCTCTCTCTCTCTCTCTCTCTCTCTCTCTCTCTCTCTCTCTCAAATGGTTAAGGGTTCCATGCTCTCTTGCATCTCTTAGCTTCCATGAAAGTAGATCGTTTTTTTTTTCTTCATTCCCAAATAAGTGAATATTTTACCCCGATCTTTTTCCATAATGGTACGGAACAATAGTATTATTGGAGTAGACACATGAACCGCAGAGAAGGCCTATTGCTCCGAGTGGAGAGAAAAATTCTAGAGAGATCCATTTTCCTAGAGAAATTTTATCCCAGCACACTGATATCTTCATAACCCAGAAGGTGGGAAATGATTCACAAAAACACACACACACACACACACATGTATACCTGGTTAAGGGTTCAATGCGCCCGTCATCTCCTGGATTGGATTCTGAATTTCCATATAATTATACACTTCTATTTGCATCTGATTTGTGTTTTGAGGGAGAGAGAGACTGTTGGTCACTACAGGCTTCCAAAGTAGCATCTGTAGTCCCATTTAAGAATCAACTAATGAATCCTTTTACAATCTAATAATGCAGGGGCACTACCAGGTGTGTGTTGTGGAATGGCTGGCAACAATTTACCAACTCCACAAGAAGTTGTGGATCTCTACAAAACCCAAAACATCACAAAGATGAGAATCTTTAGTCCATACCAAGAAATTCTCCAGGCCCTAAGGCTCCAACATTGAACTCGTCATGGGTATCCTAGAGTCAGACCTGGGAGGCATAGCAAGTAGCAATATTTCCATTGCATCTGACTGGGTCAAGAAAAATATAATACCCTACTACCCTAATGTTGGATTCCGGTATATTGTTGTTGGAAATGAAGTAAATCCCATTACTAATAGCAATGCCCAGTACGTTCTCCCTGCAATGCAAAATATTTATAACACCCTTACATCACAAGGCCTAGAGAACCAAATCAAAGTCTCCACTATTGTTAGTTCCCAAATCCTTGTAACCTCTAACCCTCCCTCTAAGGTTCATTCAGGGATGATGTAATATCCTGTATAAAACCTATTACTCTCTTCCTTACCCAAAAAGGATCACCACTACTAGCAAATGTATATCCCTACTTCATTTACAGTGCTGACGAAGAAGGCATCGGTCTTTCCCATGCTTTGTTTACATCTCAGTCAGTTGTAGTACAAGATGGAAAGCTTGGATATCGAAACCTTTTCGATTCCATGGTGGACACTTTGTATTCAGCTCTAGAGAAACTCGGCGCCTCTACCATCGAGATTGTTGTATCAGAGAGTGGTTGGCCTTCTGAAGGAGGAAGTGAAGCAACTATGGAAAATGCAGGGGCTTACAATTCAAATCTGATTCAACATGTGAAGGATGGCACTCCGAAAAGGCCAGGAAAGGAGGTAGGGACTTATGTGTTTAACATGTTTGATGAGAACAATTATGACCATTTTTGGGGCATATATCTTCCTAATAAACAACCCAAATATGCATTTAGTTTCAGTAATTCGGTTTCTACAAATGACAGTACCACATCCGAATCAAATAAGTTGTTTACCAAAAATAAAAATCAAATAAGCCATGTTGCTTCAATTGCTATGTCACCGTTCATCACCATTCTCCTCTTTATATGAACATATTTGAGTACTTTCTAGGAGGGAGGATTAGATGTTGTAATTTCATGGATAGAAGAACCAAAGAATGTAAGCAAAATGAAGGACAACCTGCTGTCTTTTGTTTATTATCTGTCATTTTGAAACTTTTTTTTTTTTTTGATTAATTATTTGGACATCCCTTGTACTATGGTCAAATTGCTTAACATCTCAAAAAGTTTGAAAATTTACTTGAAGCCCCATGCAACCTCATTGTGTTTAAGGGTGTCAATCGGCCCGGAACCAGGTATTCGGTCCGGTTCCTGTTTCGGTTCTAAGGAGTGTTAGTGTGATCTAAAACCGGACCAAGTCCCATCTCGGTTTTGAAAATTGGTACTCGTACTCGACCTGTCCAGTTCCAATCCAATTCTGGTTCTTATTTGGATTTTGTATTCAGTTCTTATTTGGGTACAATATCCAGTTTCAAATTCGATTTTATTATGCAGTTGCTATTCAGAAGATAAAATATAAATGTTTATTCACTATGTTATTGGTCTTCCCCAACAAAAGAATGAAAAAAAAAAAAAAAAAAGAGCTATCAATCATCTATTGAACTTCTAATATCATTAATTTCACTACTTTAAAAACACAATATGCAAAGAAGAGGAAGAACAAAATACTTCAAACTTGAAGAGTTACAATTTAGTAGATTGTTTAACACGTGATTCATGAGTCCCAATGCAACAAAAACT
>NW_024868571.1:0-20565 GCF_013358625.1 Macadamia integrifolia | reverse complement strand
GCCGTCCAAAGCACACTGGGACTGAACACTTGAGAAGATGCCACTGGGTGTTTTATTTTCTCTTACTATTTTATGTCTTGCTGGTCTCTCCAACCACCCCCTAGTTGGAGAAGATCTAAATCCCATCCCATGCTCGGGTGTTGCCAACTATCCTATTCTCATTGGACTCGATCTCTTACACCCCAAGTCCCCATCTCTCCGTCGGCCAACTGTCAGGCTATTTTTAGAAGGTAAGAAAAGAAAATCAAGAAAAGAAAAAAACAAATGAAGAGATCTAAAAAAGAAAATTTTCTTGTTATTTGTAATGAAAATAAAAGATATAAATGGACCCTCAGGCGATAAATCAAAGAGGAGAGATGAGATATGAGAGAGTACATAATAGAAATCAACGAGAAGAATGAAACCGATGGAGTTTCTGAGGAGTCCGACTCCAAGATAAATGTGCTATTTTTCCGGCATGTACTCTCAGAGTAAGATAGAAATGAGATGATGGCATGAGCAGGTCTACATCCATGGCGACAGTGCTGCTCTTTTTATGGTCAATTTTCTCTTCTCTGAGGAAGTCTCTGGTAAGATTGCTTAGGATTTTGGAGCATCATGTACCCTCTCCCTCTCTCACCACTAGAGGCAACTGTCTCCGATCTCCAGTCAACTCTAGCGTTCCAATGGCTGTTACGCCCTCATCCTCAGCATCAAAATATGCAACCATGGTCCTTCAGGTTAAAATCGAAGAGGGATGGGAGCCAATACTATCACGTCACTTCTTTCTCTCCCTCTTTCTCTCCTCTTTTTTTTTTCAAAAAGATGGGGATTCAATACTGTGTAACTAGGGTGTCAAAAAAGCCCAGTCAAGCCCAAGCCCATCTTAACCCACCTTGACCACAAATAAGGCTTTGACTGAGATTTCAGTTCACAGGGTGGGTTAGGGTTGAGAATTTCAGGTTCGAGACCAAGTTGGGTTGGGCCTGGGTTGAAGACTTAACACAACCCAACCCTACATATTAAACACATAATAATATAAATATGTTAATAATTATAAATGGGTACTTATAGTAAATGGTCTGATTTTTTTTTTTTTCCCACAATCTACATATATACAAAAAACTTAGTCTTTGGCCTCTGGAATGCACCAAGATCAAGAAACCGATACTACTAGGCTGGGGAGGATTGGGCTTAGCCCAATCCAATAGGTTGGGTCCACTAGGGTTGGGTTGGATTAAGTCTGACAGTGTTAGGCTTGGGCTGAGATAACTCTGTTGGTGTATGATGTCTTATATTTCATTACAGTTTAATCCATGGAATATTGAGGGCAGTTTTGTACTTTCGACATTAGGGTTTTTCACTATATACTTGTAACAATGGATACTTTCTCTATAAGCAATTTTGAGAGGTGTGAGAATGAGTGTCATAACCCTATTCTCCATTGATAGTGAAGCAGAATATCATCTCATCGAGTACGTAGGCAATTTTGCCGTACCTCGTAAACTTGTGTGCATTGTTTGTTCTTGTTTTTCCATTACCTTTTGTATCACTCTTAGGGTTGCGTTTCTACAAACCCAGTCCGACCTAGGACTATGCTGGGCTAGGGTTGATCTTAGAATTGAGTTGGGGTTTTAAAAGACTCAGCCCAACCAGACCCATTGACAGCCATACGTGCAACAATCACATGACCCCAATCGGATTGTAAGGCGACGTGGGTTTTGTTCACCGGTTGCTATTTGGATCTACTTGTAATTTTACTACCATTATTACTGTTGAGTAAAGATTGAGAAGCTTCTCAATCTCATGAAGTGGTGGAGGGCTTTACCAAGAACCGCCCATGGATTCTCTCTGCAACGACTCCTAAACTGTTGTATCTGATGGTGCATCAAAGAATGTATACTCCCGCGGCCTCACCCATATCATGCCACAAATGATTGGATCGAGCTTTCGGACAGATGGACAGCTAGGATCAAGCATCTGATCATAGTAAAATCTCACGTCCCAGGTAAGCTCTTCAGCCCAAACCAAAATCCCTGCACTTCAGCCCAAACCAATATCCCGGCATCATCGTATCATCTGTAAAGCAAAACAGAGGATCTCTCTCTCTCTCTCTCTCCTCTCAACCAAAGGCTGCTTAAGGAAAAAAACAATAAAAGGAATCGAACAAAAATCAAAAGTTGGATTGAATGGTTGGTGGGCGTTAACTGGTGGGCGTCATAAGGTATTGACCCCACCTTTTTGCTTAATCTCTCCCTAAACAAGGTCAGAAATGGATATGGTGAGAGATCCATAGAGTCTCAAGTCTCAAATCTTCTTCGTCTTCATACGCAGCAACCAAGAACAACCATCATCACAAAGCATATGGATGCCACACAGCTACTTGTTGTTGGGCTGCTGATCACCTGCCTAAACAGAACAGGTCTCTCTCTCTCTCTCTCTCTCTCTCTCTCTCTCTCACACACACACACACACACAAACACACAGTTGCAAATATAAGAGTTACTGACAATCTAATGATGCAGGGGCTCAATTAGGTGTTTGTTATGGAATGAATGGCAACAATTTACCATCTCCAAAAGAAGTTGTGGATCTCTACAAATCACAAAACATCACAAGGATGAGAATTTATTACCCAAATCAAGCAACTATCCTCGCCCTCAGAGACTCCAACATTGAACTTGTGTTGGGTGTCCCAGACTCAGATCTTCAAGGCATAGCAAGCAGCAATTCCACTGCAATCAATTGGGTCAAGAGCAATGTATTAGCCTACTTTCCTAGTGTTAGATTTCGATATATTTGTGTTGGAAATATAATAAGTCCCGATAGTAGCAATGCCCAGTTCGTTCTTCCTGCAATGCAAAATATTCATAACACAATTGCATCAGCAGGTCTACAAAACCAAATCAAAGTGTCCACATCTATCATTTCCGGACTCCTTGGAACATCCTACCCTCCCTCTCAAGGTGCATTCAGGGACGATGTGAGATCATTTATAGACCCAATTATCACCTTCCTTGCCGACAATGGTGCACCACTACTCGCAAATCTGTATCCCTATTTTAGTTACAGTTCAAACCCAGAAGCCATTAGTCTTTCCTATGCCTTGTTCTCATCCCAGTCGGTTATGGTACAAGATGGTAAGCTGGGATATCATAACCTTTTTGATGCCTTGGTTGATGCTCTCTATTCAGCTCTAGAGAAGGTGGGAGGCTCAACTGTTGAGATTGTTGTATCGGAGACTGGTTGGCCATCGGCAGGAGGCACCGGAGCTTCTACAGAAAACGCAAGGGCTTACAACTCAAATCTGATTCAACATGTGAAGGGTGGCACTCCAAAGAGACCTGGAAAGGCCATAGAGACTTATGTGTTTGCTATGTTTGATGAGAACCAAAAGATCACTAATCAAGAGTTGGAGCAACATTGGGGTTTATTTTTTCCAAATAAACAACCCAAATATGCAATTAATTTCAGTGCAGATCCTACAAATAGCCCCTCAACTGAATCAAATAAGCCATATTGCCTCAATTACTATATCACCATGCATCTCCCTTCTCCCCTTTAACATCTAATTATCTGGCCACATGGATGGTATGGTGAAATAGGTCACATCCTTTCAAGCTCTATGCATTAGTGAGGCTGACTGCAATGATGTCAATAATGCAACTTTGCTTCTCTGATCTTAGATGCGGTCATTGGAAATACACGTTTGAGTCCTTTCCAGGGAGTAGGATGGAAGAACTCAAGAAAGTAAGATGCAGGACAACCTGTTGTGTTTTGTTTCTATTCTCTGTTATTTCAAACCTCTGTTTCATCACTTTTTTGGAGTCATATGAATATGTAGAGATGTTGTGCTGGATTAATGTTTATATATATTGGACAAAGTTTTTCTTGTAGAGATCTCTTCTTAATCAGTGATATGATCATGTGATTGGACTCTTTTCTTCACCCTTTCTGATTAAGTCAGAAAACACCCATCTGTGTAGAGACATTCTCCACATGTCTCCACATAGATGGGGTAAAGAACTTCAATCCGTAAAGAAACCCTCTAGTGAAAGCACATCCAGAAATAAAGATTCATCCAATAAATAAAGTAAGCTGGAGGAAGGTGAGGATGACATCAGGCCATCATGCCCCTCATGCCCAAGGTGACACACATGCTACAATGGATGGGAGAAAGGGCCGCAATCCCGAGATGGTGAGCTAACTCCAAAAACCCGTCCTCAGTTCGGATTAACCGCTGAGTTTGGATTAACCCCCCTTAGCCCCCAGTCACTAAGGTAAATAGAAAAAGTATGCATTTCTATACTTGTTCCAAAAGAGCGAAGAAAAAGTGGATCAATAAATAAAGTATAGGTAAAGGTCATACCAAATGCACAAGGCTCTTGTGGTTCGGGAGGGGCATTGTGTACATAGTCTTACACCGTGCTTCGTAGGAGAGGTTATTTTCACATTTTGAACCTTTAACCAATACCTTGCAATAGTGCAACTTAACTGTTGTGCCAACAGGTCTGCCCACTAAAGATTCATCTAATAAATATTCTTTGAAAAACCCATTTTAACCCACTTTCCATCAATCACCAAGTTACATTTTATGTACTTAATCCTATTGACTTTAGGGTTCGACTAGGAAAAACCAGCATATGAATCGAGGGTTTGAGACTGGGCGATGAGAGAGGAAGAGGAGAGATTGGAAACTGGGCTAAAAATTTTTGCCCCTGCCGGAGGCCGGCCACCAGATAGAAGTAAACAACGGTTAATCACTGATTTCTGGAGCCTTGCTCCCAACCATGGCTATGCTTCAGTAGAGGATCCTAGAGAAATAGTGTCTGAGGAGATCAGGCCGAAGGAGGGTGCAACAATTGGGGGCCAACGACCTGGAGGAGATGCTGAAGGTCGTTGATCCTATGCTGCTGTGTCAAAGAAGGGGTTGCCAGATGTGGATGACCTTCCAGAGCCTATCCGCGCTGGGCCTCTGACTAAGGTGGTGGTACCACAAGAGGCCTATGAAGAGAAACTTCAAACGTTCTCTTTTTCCCTGATCGGAAGGGTGAATTTTAGGCTCATCTCCATGGATGATATCCGTCGTGATTCGGTAAAGTTATAGAACTTGAAGGGGAAGGTTAATCTTGCTCCTCTAGGGAAGGGTTTCATTCTCTTCCGCTTTGAGAGGGAGGGGGATATGTCATCGGTATGGAGGCGAGGACCCATAAAAGTTGGGACTCAGGTGATTAGATTTCAAAGGTGGAGGCCAGAATTTAGCATCCATGATAATCACACCCAAACTAAACTAGTCTGGGTTCATTTCCCTGAACTCCCGATGGAGTATTGGCATGAAAAAATCCTTCTGACAATGGCCAAAGTTGGGACTCAGGTGATTAGATTTCAAAGGTGGAGGCCAGAATTTAGCATCCATGATAATCACACCCAAACTAAACTAGTCTAGGTTCGTTTCCCTGAACTGCCGATGGAGTATTGGCATGAAAAAATCCTTCTGACAATGGCCAAAGCCGCAGGGAGGCCTGTAGCTTTGGATCGCAAAACATTGAATGGCACCATGGGCAACTACGCCAGAGTCCTTGTTGAGGTCGAGTTGGTCAGAGCCAGGGTGGAGGAGATCCAAGTGGAACGAAAGAAACCTGGTACAGACATCGTTTTCTGGTTCAAACAGCGGGTGATGTATGAGGACGATCTCTCAAGATGCATCTTATGCAAAAAACTGGGCCATATGGCCAACCAATGCCTTGATAAGAGGGACGAAAGAAACCCTGTTGACCAGAATAATGGCAGTTTTCTTACAGATGCTCATGTCCAAGGTAACCTCACCGGAGTTGGGAGAGAAGGGTCGACTGCAAAAGTGGCCAGCCCCAGCTGTGTGAGGAGTCCCAGATTGGTAGGAGAATATTTCCCTCCTACGGTTATGGAAACAGTGAATGGGGATATTAATTGCCTTGTGGAGCGAAATCTGGTGGTTGACTTAGACAAAGATAATATTTCTAATAATGGAAATATTCTTTCACAAAATTTGGGAGGACCGAATTCTAACAATAATCAGTGCAGGGATCATCTGGAGCCAAATATGGTGGATAATCCATTGGGTGAGGGTGAATATGGGTCGGACCACATCAATACGGTATCCGACGGGGAATCTGACTCTGTGGAAGGAAGCGAGCAGGGAGAGGATGATGCTAATCCAAGGGCTAGAAACAATTTGGAGGAATCTTTTGCAGCTTGGAACTTAAGGCCTCGACGTAATATTAGTTACCATGGAGGTCATGCTGGTCG
The DNA here is from genome assembly GCF_013358625.1 of Macadamia integrifolia. NCBI lineage: Eukaryota > Viridiplantae > Streptophyta > Magnoliopsida > Proteales > Proteaceae > Macadamia > Macadamia integrifolia. Next base: position 14,301 of record NW_024868571.1, on the reverse strand, counting down.
AGGATCAACTAGGGGTGGCAGAGGCGGTAAAGGTGAGGAAGGAATGGTGTCCGAGCATATTGTAAAGGGCCTTCCTCCCACCCAGCTGGTGGGAGGTCGTGCTATTGTTCACCATCCAGAGGTTGCTGCTATTCATAATGCTTTATGCGCAGAGGAGGCGACAGCAAGGAAAGGAAAAGTTATGGAAAAGGAGCAGACAGCCAAGTCGACTCATCAGACCCATACCAAAAAGTGACATAATGAAGCTGCTCTTCTGGAATATCAGGGGTATGAAGAAGGCCTCTGGTAAGAACGCCTTACGTGTTCTTGTGAAAGAAAAGGATCCTGATATTCTTTGCATTGCGGAGCCAATGATCGAGGTAACTAATTTCCCTAATTTATTCTTTAATAGATTGGGATTCATTGCAATTTTATTCATAATTCTTGGGTCGGAAAGGCCCCAAATTTATGGATAGTTTAGAAGAGGAATTTAAATATTCCTACAATTATTGCTGAGTCAGAGCAGCATATTTTGGTTTCTATTACATGGGACTCAATTACTGCTCAGATCTCTTTCGTTCATGCGAGTAGCTTTTAAATTCCCGTCATTCATTTTTAGGCAATTGTACTTTTATTCCCGTCACCAATTAAAGATATAGAAAAGGTAAAAAAGTTACCATCATCAATAAAGTTTTACAATGACGGAATAAAATATACCGTTACAAAAAAATAAGACATGGTTTATTGATAATACTTTATAGCGACAGGTAATAATTACTGATTGCCAAAAATACATTTAAATTTTTTATTACCCAAAAAAAAAAAAACCCTTATATTTAGGAATTTTAGACGCGGGAGAAGTTTCTTAATTTACTTATGCTTTTGGTTTTCAGCTTCCCTTTCTCACACAAACCTACTTTTATTTATTTATTTGCTAAAAGATGCTTTTATTAAAATAAAAGGGGAAAATACATCAATAGAAAAAGAAAATGGAAACACGGCCGAAACCGCTAGAGAAACTTGCTCTCTCCACCTTTGGCATGGCCATCAGCAGAGAAAGCAAGAAACACCCTAGCAGAATCTGAATCTATGCCTGTCCATTGCGTCATTTTCAATCTCCATCATGATATGACTTGGGAATGTCACAGAGGTTTCTGTGATTCCTGATTTTGAAGCCTTCTTGGCCAAATAATCTACAACCACATTTGCCTTGCGAAAGCAATGTGAAATTTTCCACGAGATAGAGTTTAGATAGGGGAGAATAGCCTTCCATCATTGGAGCACAAATCATGGGACTTGGTTCTTCTACACAGCAGACACCACACCGGCAGAATCTGACTCTACCCACACTTCTCTCGCTCCATAGCTCTTTTCCATGATCAAACCTTCCAAAACTGCTTCAAACTCAGCCTCGAATATTTTTTTTATGCCTAAGTTGCAAATCTGACCCTCTTTGTTATGGGCAATTCTGCCAGCGCCTGCCCTTCCTAGGTTCCCCAGAGAACTCCCGTCCATGTTGATTTTAAACCAATTCGGATGGGGTTTGCAGCAATGCACTTCCATAGGTGGAATAAACTTAAGGGCCCCTATATGTAACCCCAATTTCTTGCAGCATGAGATATCGCTGATGCTCTTCACTTTACCCTTCGAACTACCCAAACAAAGACCAAGCTCTTGGCAAACAAATTCAAAAATATTCCCATCGGATCGAGCCTTGTCCTCATTGCTTCTTCTATTTTTCTCCCACCAAATATTAGCTACAATGATTGAGAAGCACATTAGCCATGGGTTTTTTAAGTTTAAGATTCTTGCCTTGGACTTCCACCATTTTATCAAACCTTCTATAGATTGATGCATCGGCCAAGAAATCCTAAAACAAGCACAGAACCTTTCCCATATGCAAGTTGAGTATGGATAGCGAATAAAAACATGGTCAATGCCATCTTCATCTTGGTTGTAGAGGAAGCATCTCGATGCCATCATAATGCCTTTAGCTTTGATCAGCTCGTCCATTGGGAGTTTCCTATGAGCAAGCTGCCATCCTAGAGTAGAGTACAGTGGGGGAAGTCCTTTCCTCCAAATCAAAGAGAACCAAGGAACTTTTGGGGATTTTTCTCTAATTTCATCCCATGCAGAAGCCGTAGAAAAATTCCCCACAGGAGATAACTTCCAGGCTCAAAAATCCTCCATCTGAGTAGGGCAAATTGCTATCTCCTTGATAGATTTAAAAATATTATTTAGAAGGCCAGACTACACCATAGGGAAGTTCCATTGACCATCCTGGATAAATTCACACACTTTGGCATTAGTGTTAGGGGGGGGGGAAAGGTCCATAGTCTGGATCTCCTCCATCAGAGATTTAGGTCCCCACCATTTATCCTTCCAGAAGTTTGTCAAATTGCCATTGCCGATGACCCACCTCTCGTTCTCTGACACAAAATCCCAAGACTTTTGAATCCCCAAGGCAATTGATGAAGGCCTGCTTCCTTTGGAAAATTTACCATCATTCTTAATAAATCTTGCACGAAGGAAAGAACTAGCATTCGATTTCCCATGTTTTATTCTCCAAACCATTTTACACAGCATAGCTTTATTCGAGTCTCTTAGCTTCTTGATCCCTAGGCCCCCTTCTTCTTTGGGCTTGCATAGAGTATTCCACTTCATTGTAATTGCTCTCGTACTGTCCACCTCCCCTGTCCATATAAAGTTTCGCATCCATCTCTCCACAGTAGCTAGAAGAGATGAGGGTCACCAGTATACCGCAAAATTGTGAGTAGGAATGCTAGAGATCACAGATCTGACTAGCTCTATTCTTCCTGCCATTGAAAGAAGCTTATCCTTCCACCCTGCAAGGCGCTTCTTCACATTTTCCATCACAGGCATGAGATCATTCTTTTTTAACCGACCCTTAAAGATTTCAACCCCTAAATATTTTGTAGGGAAGGTACAACTCCGAATTCCCAAAATATTAGAGATACTCTGCTTCCTTGCTAAAGCAATCTTGCCGAGGAAAAGCTTACTTTTGTCAAGATTGATGCATTGACCTGAAAATTCTTGATATTTTTTCAAAACAATTTTTAGATTGTTGACATACCTCTGGGAACCATTGGTGAATATAAAAATGTCATCCGCGAACAAGATGTGACCTGGGGTTTCAGCGCCTCTTGGGCCCTGGATTGACTTTATTTGGTTCGATTGGATTAGCCCCTTTAGCCCCCGAGATAGAACTTCTTCTGCAATTATAAACAAGATCGGCGATATCAGATCACCTTGTCTCAGGCCTCGTTCCACATTAAAAAACCCTTGCGGTCCTCCATTAACTAGAATTGATATCTTAGTAGATATCAGAATTTGGTTGAGCCATCCCTTCCATCTCTCAGAGAAACCGAATCTATGCATAACCTGAAAAATAAACTTTTAGTCAATTGTGTCGTAGGCTTTTCTGATGTCAATTTTTATGCCGATACCCCCTCCTCTGGTGGACGAGAACATCAAGTTCGCAAGTTCTGAAGCGACAATAATATTGTCATGGATAATCTTTCCTTTTTGGAAAGCGCTTGCTCATCAGATATTAATCTGGGAAGAAGAGGCTCCAAACTCAATGCCATCACCTTTGTAATAATTTTGCAGAAAAATTTTCCCATGCATAGGGGGCGGAAATTACCTAGGTTATCTGCCCCATCTACCTTTGTGATCCGCACAAGGAAATTGTTGTTCACACCCTGCAGCATGTAGCTTGAGCTGAAAAAATATCTGACCGCGTTGCTCACTTCTTTTTCCAAAATGTGCCAGCATCTTCTGAAGAAAGCCCCAGGGAAGCCATTAGGACCTGGCAAGCTGTCCAGATCAAGCTCCCACACCGCCCTTTTAATCTCTGCATTGCCAGGAAGGGCATCCATGTGGTAGCGATCAGCTTGGTTCAGGATCAAGGGAATATTGTCCAGTAATTCCTCTTGCTTATAAAATACTGCTTTTATATATTTCTCTCTGATAAAGTAATTGTATTTTATTAATTATCTTTGCTTGTACAATACGGCCTTATAAAGATATTACAGAGAGTGTAGTGTACTGGAACTTTATATCACATGTAAGTGATTGACTAGAACGGTATACCTCATGTGAGTGTAGTGTAATAGAACTCTATATCACATGTGAGTAATGGAATATGACTCTATATCACATGTGGGAGTTAGACTCCGACTCTATTATCTTATGTGATAGACTTGGGGATGTTTTATGTAACTAGTCTCAACTTTTGGTCCTATATATCACATTTTTTACTGGTCACATATCAAATTTCATAGTCCAATTCTACCATGTGGCCCATTTTGTAATAAATTTTTCCAGTGTAACTCAAACCGTTGATTAGTTATGCTCTTTTTTTTCTTAAGGTCAGCAAAAAAATATATTAAAATGATATAAAGATAAATAGATTGCAAATTTCCGAAAGGGCACAAATACCAATTCTCAATACCCACTCCACCTTCGGCATTGCCATCAACAGAGATAAGATTAAGAGAACAGACCACCTCATAGGTCAGGAGAACCTGAACCTTGGTTTACCCATAGCGTCCCACTCAATGTCACTAAAAGAGAACCTTGGAGGAGTCTCCCAATTATGTGATAAACACGTTGCCGCCGCATGCTTCACCAACCCATCTGCGATTGTGTTAATTTCTCGAAAGCTGTGTTGAATACTCCATCTAATCAAGTTTAAAAACTCCATAAAACTAAGCCATTTTTACTTATACTTCCAAGGAATCGATCGATTCTTTACACACCAAATCACCGCATTCGAATCACACTCAATTCGAATCACCGCAAATCCAATCTCTTCAAATAAAATCTTAATGGAGTTCTCTTATATGCTCTAGGAAGATTGGTGTCCCTATTGTTCCTCATCAAGCTCTGGTGTTTTTCAGAAGTTTTCTGGTGTGCTCCACAACCATCTTGGTTCAAATTAAATGCGGATGGATGTTCGCTAGGAAAATCTGGGAAGAGCGGGGGCAGGAGGGGTTAAAAGGAATGACGACGCAATGGTGATCTCTTCTTTTAGCACCTCTCTCAGAATAAAATCTAATTATGAGGCAGAATTTCTGGCTTTGGAGAAAGGGTTGAAGTTGGCTAGAGATTTGGGAATCAATAAACTTTGGGTGGAATGTGATTCCATGGCAGTGACAGTGGCAGTTTATAGCTCCTCGCTTCCGTGGTGGATAATGCAAGACTGGATTCGTATGCAGCCTTTCTTATCTTCCATCCAATGGAAACTCACACATTGTTTCAGAGAAGCTAATACTATAGCAGACTATTTGGCGAAATTGGCGGCAAAAAAAGGAGTCTCTTCGGTCATGCTTCATTTCCCAATGTTGATCCAGGAGGAGTTGCGAGTCGATGCTCAACAGAGACCTCGTTTCCTTATTTCATTATGTCATCTTTTTGGTTTTTTTTTTTAGGGTGGCCTTCTCCCCTGCTAATGGCAATGCCGAAGGTGGGAGATATGGCATAGCCATTGTTTATCTTTTTTGTGACCCTGGTGGTCATTAGCATCATTCTTGTATAGTTTCTTTTTCCTTGATTTTTTTCTTTCATACAAATGATATTTTAGTAAAAAAAAGAGAGAAAAAAACCCTTGCTACAAATATAAAATGAGAAAACTCTAATCCGGAAAGTATAAAATTACCCTCAAATAAAAAATTTGAGCGGGGCTGTGCCCCCTACACCCTCGCTATGCACAGACAAGACAGATTGTTTATTGTTCTCAAATAAAAAATTCTAGCATGATCGCCATCTTGCCTATCGAGGTGTCTGCACCAATATTCTCTGGATCAAACAGTGAGAAAATGTAAGACATCGTACACCAAAAAGTTAATAGGGGCCTGCAGAAAGCTGTATACAAGAAATAGATAGACTTCATGAAGCGGACCCACTGGGAGTTCAGGTTGTTGAATATCTTCCAAACTACCCTCCCATGAAGAACCCTGTCGTGAAGAGCAAGATCGAGGATTGTTTCTAGTTGCTACAACTCTACCTTCGTCCTACCCTTGGAGAATTATTTCTATTATCGAGCATTGTCGGCTGAATACAGTCATCTTTTGTCATGTTTATCGATATGGTAATCAAGTGGGTGAAAGGGACACCGAACCTTCCTTTTCCCAATAGTCTATAGTCCAATAATTTGTGAGATATTGCCTATTGACTAACCCCAATAAGATTATGAAAATAAAATAAAATAAATAAATAAATAACCCCAATAAGCTATGGTCACATGATTGTAGATGTCCCTTTCAGTTAAGAGGGAGAGTGTCAAAAATAAATTGTAAAGATAATCTTAAATAAATTTCCAAGATATCTTAATAATTCCCTAGACCACGAACGACCTTCTTTACTTCGTTAATGCCTAGCCTAAGTGGGTCCACTTTAAATAAAAAAAAAAATTAATGAAAAAATTTCTATCACTTTTTTTTGCTATATGTCAGAAATAATATATTAAAAATTAAAGATAAGATTAAATATATTAAAAATTAAAGATAAGATGTACAAGATTAGCATCTAGGCATACCTAAACAGAAAAGGACAAAAGTGATTTCTCGCTCCACTTTCTACATTGTCATCAGCAAAGAGGAAATCATACAAATACTTTTTTTGCCTTATAGTTCCACATTCAACATTACCATCAATAGAAACTAAAATACAAAAAAGCACAAATACATCTATAAATTTAACTTTTTAGTCAAAACTGTACCTTGGCCTATATAAGTCATCCCATAAAATCTCAGCCATAAGAAAAGATGGACTAGTCTCCGAAGATAAGGAAGCTTGAAGACAAACACTATTTTTTGCCAACAAATCTGCTATTGTGTTTGCCTCTCTAAAGCAAAAAATTTCTATCACTCTCATGTACTTACCTTACATTTAATTAAAGCCCCTACTCATGCTTCTTTTTTTATATAACTCTCTTTCTCCTATAAAATTTTAAAATATTCAAATTATCCTTAATTTTGCTTGTTAACTAGTTAGTCGTTTTTTTTTTTTTTTTTTTTATCAACAAAAGTGGGACCCATTCATGTTCTTTTTTTTTTTTTCCTGCTAAAAATCAGAATTTTAACAAAAAAAAGGAAAAAAGAAAATACAACTCAAACAAACCTGATTTACAAAGCCCCACCTTCGGCATGGCCATCAGTAGGGAAAATAAATCAGAAAAAAAAAAATAGCAAAATCAAAACTGAGGTCTCAAGTCATGATCATGAGCAATCTCAGATCTAATATTGGATGTGAAAGTAATATTTGAGTTCGAAGATCATGATTTTGCTACATTCTTGGTAAGGAAATCCACCACACCATTTGCTTCACGAAAATAATGAGAAATATTTTAGTTTATAGAATCTAAGAAGCACTTAACTGAAATCCAATCTTGGGTTGTATACCATGGAATAGATTGGTTTTGAATCACTACCTCCACCACTATTGAGTCAGATTCGATCCAAAGCACACCAACATGCAGCTCCTTGGCTTTGAGAACTCTTTCTATCAGGGCTTTAAATTCATCATAGAAATTTGTTTGGATCCCTAAGAACATCTTAAAAGACCCCACAACATTACCCCTGTGATTTCTTAGAACACCTCCCACTCCAGCTCTTCATGGGTTTCCCAAGGAGCATCCGTCCACATTCAATTTCATGGATCCCCAAAAGATTTACACCAGAAAACCTCCAACATCAATAGGCCCTTACCAGTTGAAGTAGAAAGACCAAGTCTGTGATAGCATAGCCGATCCGCTGGCTGCTTGACAACTCCAGACAATGTGAAGCTTGCTTTCTGCAAATCCCTTCTGATCTTCTCAAAAAGAACGATTTTAAAGGTAGCATGCCCATCATGATGATGATCATTCCTTTCCCTCCATAAATTTTCTTCTACTACAATAAATCCCATTGACCAAGGGTCGCAAACAGAAATTACTCTCCACTTTCTGATCCACCAGAGAGATAGCTGGTTGATGTTGTCAGGATTTGGCTAGGATAGGCTAAAGCAGTCAATAAGCATTTTTCAAATGGAAACCGAGAAGTTACGACTTGTAAATATATGCTTAAAATATTTAGTGTCCAAACCCTATAAACTACATTTTGAGACAATAGATACTCCCTTGCCAGAGATGTTATTATTCATTGGAAATTTCTTGTTCATGAGGCACCATCCAAAAGTAGATTGCCTTGGCTGCAAAAATTTTCCCCAAACAAGAGAAAACCAGGGAACCTTAGGATTCCTTCTTATTTCATTCCATTACAGAGAAAGATGAAAGAAAACAAGAAGTATTGGCACTCCAAATACATCTGTCATCCACATCATGCTAGGGCAACCTAATCAACCGGACAACAGAGAATGCATTTCTAAGCACATTTGATCTGACATTAGGAATACTCCAATTGTAGTTTTTGATTATTTTAAACACATTTAGAGAGGAATGACTCAGAGAAATAATAGATTCGCAATCTAAATTTGCTGACGAGTTTTCTCCCAGTGAAATGTCATTCCAGAGACTGATGTTCTCACCATTTCCTGCAATCCGTCTGTCCTTACTAGCAATAAAAGGGCTACACTTTATAAATACCTGGCCAAATCGATGATGACTTGTAAGATTTTTTAGGAAGCCCATTACTTAGAAATTGAGCTTTGAAAAATCTACTCACGACTGAATTCCAGTGCTTTATGTTCCAAGCTCGCTTACATAGAAAAGATTTATTAATGTCCCGAAGTCTAAGAATATCCAAACCATCTTCTTCATTAGGCTTGTTAATATGGTCACACTTGACTGTCACTGCTTTAGCTGAATCTACATCTCCTGACCGGATGAAATTTCTAATCCATTTTTCCATCAAATTGATTAAGGAGGAGGGCCACCAGTATACAGAGAAATTATGCACTGACATTCCCAGAACAATAGAGAGAACTAGTTGCACTCTACCATTCATAGAGAGGAGCTTTCCCTTCCAACCCGACAAGCGCTCTCTGATTTTATTCAATACAGGCATTAAGAACTGATTCTTGACTCTCCCTTTAAAAATTTGTACTCCAGAATATTTAGTAAGAAAATTGCAAGAACTAATGCCCAAAGTCTCTAGAATGCTAAGCTTCCTTGAAGGAGAAAATTTTCCCAGAAAAATCTTACTCTTCTCTAAATTCACATGCTGACTCGAAAATTCCTGATACTTCTTCAAGAAATCATTTAGATTTCTAACATAATTATGGAAGGATTCATAAATATAAAAATATCATCTGCAAAAAATAAATGAGTAGGAACCAACTCACCTCTTGGCCCATGTAGGGCTTTGATTTTCTTATCTTGCAATAATTTCTTCAGGCCTCTACATAGAACCTCTTCTGCCAGAATGAAAAGAATAGGAGAGATTAGGTCACCTTGATGCAGACCACGCTCTACCCCAAAATATCCCACTGACCCTCCATTAATTTCTTCTTCTTCTTCATCATCATCGTCTTCTTTTTTGTAAAAGCTTCCATCACTGAAGAACGCAGCGACAATCCCATTTGGTTTTGCTTTTTTATTCACCCTTTTCCATTTCTTCCCACAAAAATAATTTGATGATGAAAAAAGTTAGGAAAATCTATTATCTGTAGAATCAAACACTACATAGATAACGAGAAATGTACTAGAGATGATTTATGTAGTCCTGGCTTGGTCATCATCCTCATCCAGTGATCATCATCCATGCCATATTATTTATTTTGACACAAAATATGCATATATACATAATAGACAATGATATGGTCCAAACCCAATGACTTAGTATGAAAGAGACCGGTGCAGATAGATAAAGCTTCACCCACCACAGCCGAGTTGAAGCTAACATGCTCAAAGACAACCACTATTTGAGTGCCAAATTTACCCCAGAATATATACCCAATACCCCCCCATATGAGCTTCCTTTTGGGGGAGTTGCATCACAATTTAGTTCATAAAACCTTCAGAAGAAGGCTTCCAAGAACCTGCTTGCAGGGGAGAAATAGATGTAGCAATGATCCCCATTGGTAATTTCTCTCTTTTAGCTTCATTAATTTCCAGCAAAGATTGTTCTGCATACTTTATAAAGGTTTGACTAAACCGTATGGCTTGCCTTGTATTAGAATTTCCCAGTGTATTTTAAATTGTTAATTTGTTTAGCTCATTTTCACTCTAATTTTGACATTTAAACAAAGGTTTCTCCATGAGTTTTGCCATGTTGAAGAGTCTATTCTAATGAAATTTTACACATGCATAGGAGTTTAAGGATCCTACTCGGCGCTCAAATTTTGGCACCTTATATAACATGCAAGCCCCCCAAATATAATATATGGCGTGTGTGTTGATAACTGTGATTTCATGCATGTTCCATGGGACATTAATTACTTAGTTGATTCCTTGGCTAGGAAGGCCTTGATTCTTTGTATATTGTACAATAGTTTTGTCCTGTCCCTTTCCGATGCATGTAAGATCAATGTTGTCCTCCCTCATAAGCTCTTCATCTTCTTTGAATAAATTCTCATCAATCGAAAACAAATAGAAATGCATGAACCATGGATGACGTGGAAATTACTTAAACAATATTGCCCTGTGAACTGCCTTGTGCTGGAATACCTTTCTTCAAAATGGTTCATATAAATTTCTACCAAAAAATAAAAATGGTAATACATAGCCATTTCGGATACATGAGGAGTCTCCATCGGCCATCCATTACTGATTAGTGTATTTAAGAAGGCCAAAGCTGTCATGGAGGCTTGAAAAAAAAAAAAAAAGTCAATATAGGCAGCTAGGAAATGCTGTGGTTATCTTTGCTCTATCTCATTACCAAAAAAAAAAAAATCTTTGCTCTATTTCTCCCTACATCAGGATGTCATTAAAATGGGATTAATTGGATACCTCCATAGAGTCTGAATTCTTCCTCTTCCTCTTCCTCTTCCTCATACGCTTGAAGGAAGAGCAGTCCTCATATAGATATGGATGCCACGCCACTACTTCTTGTTGGGCTGCTAATGGTCTGCCTAAATAGAACAGGTTTTCCTCTCTCTCTCTCTCTCTCTCTCTCTCTCTCTCTCTCTCTCTCTCTCTAATAAATCAGTTGCAAATAGAAGTTGTGAGCGTCCCCTTCACCATATTTCAGGAGTAGGTGACAGTGGCATATTGAAAACAAGATTAGCTATACTGATAGTTAAAATGGAATTCAGTAAGTTTGTGTTCCATTGATTCCCAACTATGAATGTGTTGACTTTATTGTTATGATGAGAGAGGAAGAGGAGAGATTGGCGACCGGACCGGAATTCCTTGCCGGAATCTGGCAGCCGGACAGAAGTAAACAACAGCTGATCACTGAATTCTGGAGACCTGCTACCAAACATTCCTATGAGCCTGCCGAGGAGAATGATAGGGCTGCAGAACCCAGAGAATGAGTGCCTGAGGAGTTCATGACTCTAGAGGGTGCAGAAATGGGGGGACAACGACCAGTAGGAGAGGCTGAAGGTAGTAGATCCTATGCCGCCGTGTCAAAGAAGGTGCTGCCAGATGTGGATGACCTTCCAGATCCTATCCGCATTGGGCCTCTAACCATGGTGGTGGTACCACAGGAGGCCTACAAAGAGAAGCTTCAAACTTTTGCTTTTTCCCTGATCGGAAGGGTGAATTTCAGGTTCATCTCAATGGATGATATTCTTCGCGACTCAGCAAATTTATGGAACTTGAAGGGGAAGGTTAGCCTTGCTCCTCTAGGGAAGGGCTTCATTCTCTTCGGCTTTGACAGGGAGGGGGATATGCCTTCAGTATGGAGGAGAGGACCCATAAGGTTGGGAAACAGGTGATCGGATTTCAGATGTGGAGGCCAGAATTTAGCATCCATGATAATCACACCCAAACTAAACTAGTTTGGTTCGATTCCCTGAGCTCCCGATGGAGTGCTGGCATGAAAAAATCCACCTGACCATGGCCAAAGCCGCAGGGAGGCATGTAGCTCTGGATCGCAGAACATTGAATGGCACCATGGGCAACTATGCCAGAGTCCTCGTCGAGGTAGAGTTGGTTGGATCCAGGGTGGAGGAAATCCAAGTGGAGCACAGGAAACCTGGTACAAACGTCATTTTCTGGTTTAAACAGCGTGTGATGTATGAGGACGATATTTCAAGATGCACCTTATGTAAGAAACTGGGCCATTTGGCCAATCAATGCAGAGATAAGAGGGACGAAAGGATGTCCACTACCCAGAATAATGGCAGTTTTGCCGGAGCTGACCAGGTGCATGGTAGTCTCGCCGGAGTTGGGAGAGAAGGGTCGACTGCAAAACCTGCCAACCCTAGCCATGTGAGAAGTCCTAGATTGGTAGGAGAATATCTCTCTCCTACAGTTATGGGAACTTTGAATGGGGATAATAATTACCTTGTGGAGGGAGATCTTGTGTCGATTTAGACCAAGAGAATAATCCTAATTATGGGAATATTCTTTCAAACGATTTGGGAGGACTGAATTCAAATAATAATCAGCGCACAATGGATATGGAGCCGATTGTGGTGGATAATCCATTGGGCGAGGGTGAATATGGGTCGGACCACATTAATATGGTATCCGAAGGGGAATCTATGGAATCTTTGGAAGGAAGCGAACAGGGAGAGGACGCTACTACTCCAAGGGCTAAATCCCACATGGAGGAATCTCTTGCAGCTTGGAACTTAAGACCTCGGTGTAAAATTAATTACCATGGAGGTCGTGTTGGTCGTGGAACAGCTAGAGGTGGCAGATGCGGTAGAGGTGAGGAAGGGGTGGTGTCAGAGCATATCATGACAGGGCTTTCACCTACCTAGCTGGTGGGAGGTCGTGCTACCGTTCACCATCAAGAGGTAGCTGCTATTGATAATGCAATGAACCACGCAGAGGAGACAGCAGCTAGGAAGGGAAAAGCTATTATGGAAAAGGAGCAGACAGTTAAGTTGGCTCATTAGTCCCATATAAAAAAGTGATATTATGAAGCAGCTCTTCTGGAATATCAGAGGTATGAATAAGGCTTCTAGAAAGAATGCCTTACATGTCCTTGTGAAAGAAAAGGATCCTGATATTCTTTGCATTGCGGAGCCAATGATCGAGGTAACTAATTTCCCTAATTTATTCTTTAATAGATTGGGATTCTGTAGTAATTTTATTCATAATAATCGAGTCGGGAAGGTCCCAAATTTATGGATAGTTTGGAAGAGGAATTTAAATATTCCTATAATTACTGTTGAGTCTGAGCAACATATTTCGGTTACTATTACATGGGACTCAATAACTGCTCAGGTCTCTTTTGTTCATGCGAGTAGCTTTAGAGCTGAAAGACGATCTTTGTGGATGAATTTGGTGGCTGATTTCCCTCAGTCTCCTACTCCATGGGCTATAGTTGGTGACTTTAATGCAACCTTGCAATCTCATGAGAAGAGGGGGCCGGGCAACTTTAGTATGGGGTCGGTAGTGGAATCTGGAGCCATGGTTGATGCCTGTGCAATGGCCCAAGTGCCATCTTTTGGAATGAAATTTACTTGGTCCAACAACTGTGGCAGAGGTAATGTTTGTGCAGTGTTGGATAGAAGCTTCTGCAATGACGAATGGCTATCTCGATTCCAGGATTGTGCTCAAATGGTCCTTGATAGAATTGCCTCGAATCATGCCCCTATTATAGTCACTTCAGCCATGTCTCAGAGACCGATTAATGCCCCTTTACAGTTTCATAAATTCTAGATGGATCATATAGATTTTGAGAATGTGGTTTCCTCATCTTGGAGTGAATGGATTTCTGGGAACCCTATCTTTGTCCTCATGCTCAAGCTGAAAATATTAGAAGGAGCTTTGAAAATTTGGGCTAGGACCTCCTTTCCAAACATTGATAGAACTCTTGAAGATGCAAAGAAAAAATTGAAGCAGGTGCAGTTAAACATTGAAGCCAACAGGTTAGATGACCACTCTTTCGCATTGGAAGTTGATGCAAAAACTTCATTGATTAAAGCCTTGGATTTGCATGAAAAATTATGGGCGGAAAATGCTAAAATCAGATGGATGAAGCAGGGGGACACGAATTCTAGATTCTTCCATTTGTCTGCAAAAATGAGAAGAATTAAAAATACCATTAGATGCCTCAAGAAACAAGATGGGACCATTATGGAAGGCCGCGACCAGCTGGGAAACTACATTGTGCAATTTTATGAGGATTTCCACAGAGCCACCCCAACTGTAGATCATGTGCATCTTCTTGACTCTATTCCCACAGTTCTTCAGCAAATCGGCATTTTTTCCCTGGACTCTATCTTAGGTGATGAAGAGAT
>NW_024868570.1:84961-85883 GCF_013358625.1 Macadamia integrifolia | reverse complement strand
AAAAATCAACAAAGTGTGGACCAATATATTTGAGTAGATCTAAGAAATAAAAAAAAAAATTGAAACCCTCACTTTTTTGGGGAAAAAAATGTGGGTTTCATTTGAAATCATGTATTTAGTAATTATAAGTTATGACATTATTTTTAAGAGTTGAATGAACTAAATTTTCTGGAAAAAAAATTTTTTTGGGGATTTTTTTTTAAAATTAATTTCGGAATAAAAAAATTAAAAAAATATATTTTTTTGAGAAAAATAAAAAATTTCCATGGAAGTTGTAGAACACTTGTTTTTACATAACATATAAAAAATCTAGAAAACTGTTGGTGAGAGTGTGAAGTGTTTGTTTCAAACAACAAAAAATTCACACTTAAGTAGTCGTATCGTACCGATATGGTACGATACGGCTCGATACTGCACGATACCTTCGATACCTACCGATACTCTCGGGAATTTTCAGATTTTCAAAAGTTCGCATCGTAGAGTATCGGTATCGATATGGTACGGCACGATACGATACGTACGATACACCGATACACAAAAAGAGGCCCAAAATTTCCCGTAGCGTATCGGTATGTATCGTGTCGATGCCTACCGATATGGATAGGTATCGGACGATACGGCACGATGCGCACCGATATTTAAAACCATGAGGCACACATTGGGCTACTCATTCACGGTGTTTAGTACTCTTCACTGTTTTCAGGGAAAGTTGAATGGTTCTCATTCAACTCTGGTATGACTCGATCCATGCTGTTGTGAGGTCAGAATGGGCCCTCGGGATTACTCAGGCCTTTTGGCCTGGATACCCGTTAGAAAAAAAAAAAAACATGTTAGAGATCCTGTACAGAAATGTATAAGGTAAGGGCCATATATATATATATATATATATATATGACTTGGATGAAGGCTTGTATCCATTACC
>NW_024868570.1:70053-84911 GCF_013358625.1 Macadamia integrifolia | reverse complement strand
AAAAAAAAAAAAAAAACTGCTACATTGCATGACACCTCGGCCAGGCATAACAATGACAATAAGTCAATTTCATCCATATAAAGAGAAATGATAGGATTCTTTCAATCCTTTCATTGTATAGCTGTTATATGAAAGGATAAGATCCTATAAGATTCTTTCAATCCTTTTATTAGGGGTGTCAATCGGTCGGCCTGGTCCAGTTTCGATCGAGCTTAATCGGGCTTGAAGACTTTCAAAGGCTACACCGTGTCCGCCCATTTAACTAATCGGGCTTAGTTATTGAGGGCATGGTACACTTTATATTCGGTCGGTCGGCCTCGGGCTATAATCGGGTTCTTTAATCGGCTTTAGTCGGGCCTTAATCGGGCTACGGACATGTTTAATGTTAAACGGGTTTTAACCGATTTTTATACGGGCCCTCTTTAAAATGTGCACTTATATTCCTGCCCACTCATGCAAACCCAAAAAAATGAAAATAAATCAATAAATGATACCAAATATAACCATTATTTAAAATGTGAACATGTCTTTACTTTTTAGTTTTTATTCTTTAATTTGGGGGGGGTAAAATAGGTATTCTACGATCATTAAAGGGTCGGGCCAAGTCGATGCACAATAGGCCGGTCTCGGTGGGGCGTTATTCGGTGGGGTACCCGACGATCCAAGTAGCAAAACCGAGACCGACCATTTATAAACGGGCCGGGCTCAAGCCCGACACATTTAATAAATGGTCTGGGCCGGGCCGATCTATAAACAGTCGGTCCTTGTCGGTTTAGTCGGTTCGGGCCACGAATTGACACCCCTACCTTTTATTATATAGCTGTTATATGAAAAGATAGAATTCTTTCAATTCTTTCATTGTATAGCTGTTATATTTGTGTGATATTCTTTTCCCTGTAAAGTTCTTTTTTTCTATAGACTTACATTGTATGGGTGTCTAATTTTGTGTGTTTATATGGGTTTCCTACATGAATACAAGACACAAGATTTTATTAATTTACATGGTATCAGAGCCTTCTCTAGAATCTCTGGAGCATTCCGATCATCTCCGCAGCAAGAGTTTAGATCTCAGCCTCTGCCAAGCAATCCGATCCTCCAATTCCAATCCTCCATTGTCCTGTGAGCAATCCGTGCCTCTGTGAACAGTCCTTATTCAATTCCACTGCTCTTTGTCCATTGATCTCAGCCTCCAGCCAAAAACTATCGTGGGTACCATCATTCCTCACTTACTAGTTCTTATCCTTTTATATATATATATATATATATATATTTGTTGCCACCTATTTTCTTTGTTTTGTTGCAACCTATTTTCTGCCACCCATTACCCATTTGCTATAGTACCATCCTACGTCTCTTGCTCTTTTCATTGACTGCTATTATTATTATTTTTTTTTCATTATTTGTTCTTCCAAAATGGAAAAATCTTAGATATTGTCGATTAAATGATACAAAACTATGGTATTTGGAGGTTTCATTTTTAATTTTTTGTGGAAGGGAAAGGTTTGTGGGGCTATATCGATGGCTCGACATCCCAACCACCTGTTACTGATCCTTCCAAGTCATCTGATTTGGCTAAATGGAAGATTGGTAATGTTAAGATTATTGCTTGGATTCTTGGTGCTAGTGATCCGCATATTGGTATTCCTATACGCGGTTTTTCCACGGCTCATGAGATGTGGTCATATCTTGAACGAGTTTATTAGCAATCAAATTTAGCCAGAAAATTTCAAATTGAAAATGATTTAATTTCATATGGTTAGGGAGAGAAGCGTATTCAGGAATATTATGCTGGTTTCCTCAATTTATGGAATGAGTATGAACAGGCTTATATAACTTCCGATTTATCTGATTGTTGCATTAGCACTTTATAGAAAATACATGTTGAAAGAAAAGTTATGCATTTTCTCATGAAATTGAGAGCTGACTATGAGGTTGTTCGAGCTAACATCCTCCGTAGGGGTACCCTACCTGAAATGGATTTGGTTTTTGGGGAGTTGCTTCAGGAAGAGACTCGACTTACTACTCAAACTACCCTTAACCAAAAGAAGGATAATGTGGTGTTCTTCACGAACAAAATCAAATCGAAGCCTTCCTCTTGTGATTTTTCTCATGTTCAATATTATGAATGCAAGGCTACTGACCATACTGCTTTTCATTGCAATAAACGCAATTTCTGTGTTTATTGTAAGAAAGATGGTCACATTATCACTGAATACAAAGTGAAACCACCAAGAACCTTCACCTCTAGTCCGCGTACTGTTCAACCAAGGGCTTATCAAGCTTCTGAAACACCATTCTCTGCACCCTCTACACTTGATTATGAGAAAAACAATGTTTCTGCTATTGTTGGTATCAACTAGTCCAGAGCAGCTTGACCTCTACCATTTCTTCTGCATTTTTTGCTGTTGGGTTGTTTGGTAAGGTTGCTTTTTATTCCTCTCTGAATACTCCTTTGTGGATTCTTGACTCTAGAGCTTCTAATCATATAACTGGTGTTTTTTCTTCTACTATTATTCCTAGACCTTGCAATGATGGTTGACAAATTCTTACTACCAATGGTGATAAGCTAAATATCATTGGTAGTAATAACTTATCACTATCTACTTCCTGTCTCACCCCCTACAGTTAACCAATGTTTTTCTTGTTCCTAGGCTCACAACTAATCTTATGTCCATTGGTCAATTGGTAGATGAGGGAATCTTATGTCCATTGGTCAATTGGTAGATGAGGGTAATATTGTTAACTTTTCTTCTCATGGTTGTGTGATTCAGGACCCGCGCACTGGGAAGGTGATAGCGAAGGGGCATAAAATTGGTTTTGTTTGCGTTGGAATTTGAAACATTGAAGAGCACGTCTTCTCCTCCGTCCTATTTACCTAGTTCCTCTTTTCTTGTTTCTTCCTCTTCGGAATTTACTTCATCTAATAATTTGTGGAATCTGTGGCATCGTCGTTTAGGCCATTTATATTATGACAGACTGGAGTAATTGTTTCGTAATGGTAGCTTACCCAACAAAATTTCTTCTTTGCAATCTGTGGAAAAATCATATGTGATTTGTTCTTTATGTAAAAGTACGCATTTACAATTTCCTTCTCATTCCTCTGTGAGCACTGCTCCCTTTGATATTGTTCATAGTGATGTTTGGAGACCAACGCCGATTTTGTCTCGGCTGGGATATTGTTATTTTTGTTATTTATTGATGATGCTACCTGATACACATGGATTTATTTTATGCGTAAACGATCTGAATTTTTTGAACATTACAAAACTTTCTCTTTTATGGTTCACACGCAGTTTAACTCCAAAATAAAGGTGTTTCAATCTGATTCTGGTGGTGAATACACTGATGATATTTTTCTTCAATTTCTATCCCAAGAAGGTACTTTAGCACAAAAATCTTGTCCTTCAACTCCTCAGCAAAATGGGGTTTATGAACGTAAAAATCGTCATATTCTTGCAGTTGTTCGGACATTACTTCAAGACTCTCATGTCCTTGTGACTTTTTGGGTTGAGGCGGTCTCCACTGTAGTATTTCTCATTAATCGTATTCCATCTTCTGTATTGCACAAACAATCTCCGTATTATTGTTTGTTTGGTTCTATTCCTGACTATTATTTATTTTGGGTTTTTGATTGTTTGTGTTTCATTCATTTACCTCCGTATGAACGAACCAAGCTTTCTTCTCAAGCTGCAATGTGTGTCTTTGTGGGCTATATAGTTTTGTGCATAAGGGTTTTGTATGTTGTGATCCATCTCTTTGTCGTTTGCACATCTCTCGTCATATTGTTTTCATGAAACATATTTTTTATTATACTCATATTAAGCGTTGTCCTATTTCCTCTGTTTCTTTTCTTCCTCTCTTTGATGTCGCTTCCTCCTCTTCTGCTCCTCTTCAAGAGTATCAACACCGACAAAGATAGACGACTCCAACATCGCCCCTGCCTATGCCTTTGGTGTCAGGTTCTGATCATATATTATCACCGGCTTTTGATCCTGAGGTAGCTCGTATTGATTCTAATATTTCTTCCACTAATGTTTCTTCTGTTAGTCCTATGGTTTCTTCTTCTGATCCTATTTTACGTCGTTCCACTAAGGTTTCTGAGCCTCCTTTTTTGTATGGATTTTCAGCTAATGTTTCTAGTGCTTTGCTTACTTCTCTTGATCCTTATACTTCATTTGCTCTGTTTGCTCCATTGGATCCCGTTACTTCTCTTCCTAAATCTTACCAGCAGGCATGTCGTATTCCTTGTTGGCAAGAGGCTATGGGCTTAGGACTTAATGCTTTAGTGGAAAATGATACTCGGGATATGGTGCCTACTCCTCTGAATACTCCAGTTATTGGGTGTCATTGGGTATATTCTGTGAAGCTCAAGTCTAATGACTCTATTGATAGATATAAAGCTCGTTTGGTTGCTCAGCGAGATAAACAGGAATATGATATTGACTGCTCTGAGATTTTTGCTCCAGTTGCTAAGATGATCACTGTTCGTGTCATCTTAGCTCTTTCCGTTGTCCGTCAATGACCTATATTTCAAATGGACATTAAGAATGCCTTTCTACATGGTCATTTGAAGGAAACGGTTTATATGCACCCCCCTCCTGGTCTTTCATATAATCAATTGATGGTTTGTAGACTAAAGAAATCCTTATATGGTTTGAAGCAAGCTCATAGGGATTGGTTTGAACGTTTTCGGGAGTTGGTTATTCATGCTGGTTTTACTCAGAGTTACCAAGATTGCTCATTGTTTTTCCATTATTCTCCTAAAGGTATGGCGTTTCTTCTATTATATGTGGATGGCATTCTTATTACTGGCGATGATATTGATGCTATTACCACATTGAACTTGCTCCTAAGTTCTTCCTTTAAGATGAAGGATTTGGGTCCTGTCACATATTTTCTTAGACTCGAGGTTCACTACTCTAAACGGGGTTACTTTGTTAACCAACACAAATATGTTCAAGATTTGATTAAACTGGCCAACTTAACTGATGACAAGAAAGTGGATACTCCTATGGAAATTAATGTCAAATACTCTAAGCATGCTGGAGAACCTCTTTCTAATCCTATTATATATCAACAGCTTGTGGGAAGTCTCATCTATCTTATTATGACTCGTCCAGATATTTCTTATGCTGTCCATATTGTTAGCCAGTTCGTTTCGTCACCTGGCCAATTGCACCTCACTGCTGCTCACAGCATTATTCGCTATTTGCGAGGTATAGCTATACAAGGGCTATTTTTCTCCTCATCTTCTTCAATTAAATTGCATGCCTATGCTAATGTTGATTGGGCTAGTTGTCTTGACTCTCGGCGCTCTACTTCAGGATGGTGTGTTTTTCTTGGTGACTCTCTTATTTCTTAGAAATGTAAGAAGCATCATACAATTTTCAAGTCATCTGTAGAGGCTGAATATCGTTCCATGTCATCAGTTTTGTAGTGAGATTGTTTGGCTTCATGGGTTATTTAAAGATTTCTCTATTTCATTTTTGAAGCCAACACCTCTCTATGCTAATAATACTAGCGCCATTCGCATTGCTTCCAATCTAGTATTTCATGAGCGCACGAAGCACATTGAGGCTGATTTTCATTTCATTTGTGACAAATTTCTTAATAACCTTATTTCTCTTCCTTACATAGCTTCTGCTCATCAGATTGTAGACATTTTTACTAAAGCTATGTCTTTAGCTCGTCATTGGTATCTTGCATCCAAACTTTTGTTGTCCACTCATAATCAGTTTGAGGGAAAATGTAAAGAGAAAGGATAGGATTCTTTCAATCTTTTCATTGTATAGTTGTTATATGAAAGGATAGGATTCTCTCAATCCTTTATTGTATAGCTGTTATATTTGTGTAATATTCTCTTTCCCTGTAAAGTTGTTTCTTTCTATAAACTTACCTTGTATAGGTTTGTGTAATATTCTCTTTCCTTGTAAAGTTCTTTCTTTCTATAGACTTACCTTGTATGGGTGTCCAATTTTGTATATTTATATGGGTTTCCTACATGAATACAAGACATAGAATTTTACTGATTTACAATCCATACTTGATGGGGTTAACTACAAAGAAAAAAAAGAAAAAAAATGAGAGTTAGAGGAAATAGGTAACAACCCAATAAGTTAGGGGATTTCAGTTAAGTGGGGTCGGCTACATAAATCCTAGCCCTCCAATAGGTTCTATCCAAAGTTATACTTAGGATAATACCACGACTGTGCATGTTTATTCTTCAGCATTTTACATATTGGCATAATTTTAGGTCTATCCTTAACTTTTTTAGTTCATTCCAACTGTAGAAGATCACTCCTCCTTACTAGGGCATCCTCGGTCCTCCTCTGGACATGTATATGGCCGTATCACCCCAGACCTAAGCCAAACATATGAAGGGCAAAATGACTACCATCCCTTTTTCATTCAAAAATTCCATCATTGTCGGATGCTCATTTGCGCTCTTATTAGCCTTGCATTAGTGCAAATGCTATGGAATTTGATGGTGATCGTCCTCCCTATTTATATTATTCTAATATTCTAAGGTTGCATTTGGTAACATTTTTGTTCCAGAAACGATGTTTCGTATCAAAAATGAAATTTTCATTTTTTGTGTCAAAATGTCTTTTTTTTTTTTTTACAAAACTGGAACGATGGAACTACCTTTTGTCATTCAGTAAATTCTCTTTTTTTCGGTCTTTTTTTTTCACTTTTTGTTCCAAAAAAAAAAAAACTGAAACACAAGAAAATACCAACACATCTTGACTACTAATTTGTTTCTTGATTTAAATTTTTTGTTCTCCTTTGATGCAAATCAGTGGCATTAAGTCTCACCTTACCAACTAAAGAAATCCAAGGCTTGTCGCAAATCCTAACCGATTTTTCTGTTCCCAATCACCCACAATAGACCCGCCCCCTTTGCGATAAGACCCTTTCAAAATACTCCTCTATCCCCAAGAATTTTTTAAGAAGTTGTCAACCCAATTTTATCATTATAGGATTATTGATATGAAGAATTAGATTCTTAGTCCCAAGTCCTCACCCTCCTTCAAATTTTGGTTTATATAGTGAGTACCATGCATCTTTCTTTCATCCAGATTCTGCCCTCATATTTTTTTTTGCTAACAACGGGTATTTGGTCCTTCGGCCTGACTAGTCCCATGAGTCCATACTGACCCCACAATCGCATAAATCAAGTTATATCGAGGTTGAATGAGAACCATTCAACTTTCAATGAAAGCAGTGAAGAGCACTAAACACCCCGTGTGAGTGGTCCAAGATGTGTCTAGTGAAAATCAAACTTAGGACATCCGAGTTTACAACTCATATCAAATTCATTGTATCGTGTTCTATTTAAGTTTAATTCATCAAGCATCTTTTCCAATAATTTTAAGTATGCTATTGCATATGTCATAATGGTCTAACAGTCTTACAAGGGATCCTATGACGACTCAAGAAAAAGATCACAAGAGATAGAAGAGGGGCCAAGAGGGCCACAACCTTTTGACAAGTAGGAAATAATTCTGCTGTCATGGGGGCTTTGATGGCTACATACATCAAGTCCGGTAAGGGATTGCATTTCAATTATTGAAACTATCATGTGTTAAATATCGAGGTCAATATTTATAATTAAATATATAGTTTTTTTTACATCAAATATTGGTTATAAGGGGATAATGATATTGGGGAACAATGAAAAGCCAATTAATAAGATTTCACGTGGCAAAGTCTCATCCACTTTAAAAGATTTTCGAATTTTTTTTTTTTTTTTTGGGTATGAATTTTTCCAAATATTCCACTTAAACAAACTGTAATGTAGGAATTGTGATGGATGAGTGGATTGATAATCACTTGCTTCCTCTCTACTAACTACTCACTAGGAGGAGGTCCATTCACTAAGGCTAAGAAGTCTATTCTTTGGGCTGGACCCTCCAATGATAGGAGAGGATTCTTTCTCCGGATGGATTTCTCTCCTCAGAAGTTGGATTTTATTGATAAATCAAGATTGGATAAAATGACACAAACACCATTGGCATCCAATGTTAAGTGGTAAAGCAAAGTATTGAAAAATGTGGGACCATCAAAATGATGCATCGACATACATAAAAGGGTTTGCAATTACATGAAAGGGTAAATAAAAAAAAAATTCAGTATAGAATTTTGCATGCAGAAATTCTGGATCATTAATTAGATAACAAATAGTCACAATAGCCACCTCATCTTTTATGCACACAAGGTTCCATTTGGTTGTAAATAAAATGCAAACATTTCCATGCGAATTGAAATATCCCAAGGGAAAAGACATTTTTGATGTCTGATTGTATGAAAAATGCAAATATTTACTTGAGAAGTGAAATATACTTTATAAGAAATGCAAATATTTCCCTTCATTTCAATACACTTTCCCCACTATCCTCGCAACCAAACAAAGCCTAAATATGTATACTACAAAACCTTTTGCCACCAATAAATGTTATTTGGGAGAGTGTTCCCTCCGACTGATGTAAGCTTATAAGGATTCCTCTTTTGAATCTTCCAATGGAGGCATTTCACTAAACAATAAAATGTGAAGAGATGTACAAAAGTGATACGCATACTTTTCTTTTTTTGGGTAGAGATTGGTTTATATATTTATGCATGACCAACACAAGGATTCCAATCGACATAAATCAAAGATCTAAGATAGGGCTTTCCAAGGTAGAAAGTCAAGTCACGAACTCACGCTATTAATCTCTCTAGAAATATGGGGAAAAGGGCAAGAAGTGATACGCATACTAAGGTTGTGGGAATCTTTTCCCCATGACAGTTACAGATAGATTGATACAAGATTACAAGTACAAAGAGCCTACAAGTACTCCAACAATTTAAATGAGGCTTTAAGGTAATGAGACTTTTCATGGACAAATAACCCACCAATTGAATTGATTGCACATTGTGAATGAATAGATTGTTAGTGGAGGCAGGTTGGATTCTTAGTTTGTTTATTTTCCTATCGAATCGAAAAAGCAGCCAGGTCACAACCACATTGTTCCCTTTTATGGGAAAAGAGTATAAGATAGGCTTTCAAATCTCACCTCTTTAGTCACTAACCTATGCTTTTTAGATACTAAACCTTAGAGTTAACGAAATTGCTTTATTTAAAAAAAAAGGTGGAAAACTACATTAATATCAATAATGGAATGTTCCCGCTTAGATGTCTCATCAAAATTTTTATTTTATTACTTTTTAATTAATTATTGTTATAATTATGGGCTAGAAGACTAGGGCAGCTGGTTTTGATCATTTAATATTTATTTAACGTTAAGAGGATCAGGACTATATGATGGGTGGGTAAGCTAGGATTGGATACACACAAGTCAAACATAGGTCTTTCATTAGGTGAAGAATTTTTTAAGCTATTAGACCTTTCTCTAACCAATGAAATAATTGTAGATCAAGATTTGTGGAATATACAAGTCTAGAACTTAATCCCACATGACAACCCTAACTACCACATGTCACTAGCTATTGGTCAATCAAACCATGGGACATATGAGAAATTTTTGGATGGATCATACGTCAAATTTAGTCATCCGCATCTTATCATATCTCAAAAATATTTTTTGTTTAACAACAATTTCAAGGGAATAAATAGATATATAGATGATTGTACTACTTTGTGTTAGGTAATACTATAGAGGATAAAGTTTTTTTCTACAATGAGTGAAGTAAAAGTATACTCACCTAGGGTCATAATTACTCTACTCCCGTATCATATGGAGTGGGTAATGTCCTCCCCGTTGTCTGAGACACCCAGACCTACAATATCGGCTAAGAGATGAAGGGAAACTACCTCATACTATAGACAAGTCTACTGAATTAAAGTCTCATTCCACGTGGTTAGATTGGATGTTTGCCTCTTACGTCTTAAAAGTTAAAAAAAATACTACCCTCAATTAACACTTGGGCTTTAAAGAAGAGATAATGCAAGGTAATGATAGCTACTATATTCGAGAGGGTTCTAAGAACAAGCGGCATAGAGAGCAAAGAGGTCATTTCATAGGGAGAGCAGAGATATAGAGAGAGGGTGCGCCTTTGTGTGGTTGGTTAAGAGAAGCTTATGCCATAACATATATAATTGATCCCTTATGCAGCCCATCTAAATCTAAATAGTATGTCTCCCAATTCTGTTATCATTTAACATTTGGTAAGGAGTAAATAGTTATTCCATTGATGCCTTGTGCTCATAAGTTCTTTATGCCCAAAGCCTCCTTTAATATAATCGATTTTGAGTTAAAAATCTAAATATCTACTCTCTCTTTCTCTCCCAATCAGAGCATGAGATTTCTTACCAATATATTTTACCCAAGAAAAATCATCTCCTTAGATTAAGAATTTTCTCAAGTCAAGATGAAGGAGGAATTTTTCACTAATGACCATCATTGCACTTGGATGAATGTCATGAAACAATGAAAAGGATTTTGAATCTCCATAAATAGAACTGAGAGTGATAACAATGGTAGGTTCATGGGTATTTTTTTTCATCATAGTTTAAGGAAAACATTCTCAATCTCAAAAGCTAATTTATTTATTAAGAAATAAAAACAATAATTGATTTATTGTTTAACTTTTAGACTCACATTTATTTCTAAGAAGTAAAAACAAAACAATGGCAGATGCTAAAATAAATAAAGCACCGTCAATCCATTACCCTCAAGCCATGAAGAAAGAACCAATTAAACAATCTACCAAGAACCTTATTAAATACTAGCCGCGTTGTTTGCCCTACTTTAACTCTAATTAAATAACATCAAAATAGCATCTTGGAAATCTTTATAAAAATTGAAAACATGAGAGTGTTAAGAAATAGGCTCAGTGTATAGCAAATAGGCTCAAACCCTTCCTTCACTCTCTTATCAGCCTCACCCAAAGTGCCTTCGTCCCAGGTAGGTCCATCTCGGATAATATATACATTGCGCACAAGGTGCTTAACCATGTCCACAAATCAAAGAGTAGGTCTAGGCTTATGGCAATCAAATTAGACTTATGTAAAGCATATGATAGAATATAATGGCATTTCCTTGAACAGATCCTTCTGAGAATGGGTTTTGCAGGTCAATGGGTGAAATGGATCATGCAATGTGTCACCACGGTGCAATACCACGTCAAGGTGAATGGATCCATCATTGGCCATCTCAATCCAGATCGCGGTTTGTGCCAAGCCTGCCCTTTGAGCCCATACATATTCATCCTTTGTCAAGAAGCTTTGTCATGTCTCTTCAGCCAAGCCCTAACCAATCAGTCGATCACTGGAATCAGAGTCAGGAGAGGAGGTCCCCTTATCACTCACTAATGTTTGCGGATGACTGCATGGTTTTCTCCAAGGCTACCACATTACAATGCCAAATGGTGTGGAATATCCTTTTGGAGTATTGCAATGCATCTGGATAGCAAATAAATCTGGGGAAATCGAGTATACTATGCAGCCAAAAAACCGATCATTCTATCGGTTGTACTATCTCCTCAATCACAAAGCTCAAGGAAGTCAAATCACATGGGTTGTACTTAGGTCTGCCATCATCCTTTGGGAGATCAAAAAGACAGGTCTTCCCATTGATTAAATCAGTTGGAAGGACAAATTTCTATCGGTAGCTGGAAAGGAAACCATGATTAAATCAGTCATTTCCAGCATGCCCACATATGCAATGTCAATCTTCCTTCTCCCACATGACCTCAACAAATGGCTCAATAGTTTGGTTTAAAAATTCTGGTGGAAAAACAACATCGGGCATGGAATCCCTTGGGTGAAGTGGAACAAGTTGTGCCTTAGCAAAAAGCTTGGTGGAATGAGATTTAGGGACTTCAAGCATTTTAATCATGCTCTCTTAGCTCGGCAATGCTGGATACTCATCAATCAGCCCAACAGTCTTTGGGCACAAGTCCTAAAGGCTAAATATTTTCCTCGCTCACAATTTCTTGAAGCTCCTACTCCCAAATCATGCTCTTGGGGATGGAAAAGCATCCTAAAGGGAAGGGAACTGATTCTTAAGGGTGCACGGCGAAGAATAGGCAACGGCCTAACCACCAACATTTTCATTGACCCCTAGGTTCCATCGCTACCCCAAGGCAGAATCAGCTCAAATCCATCCACTTCGGTTCCACAAGAGGTTGGTTGCCTTATTGATTGGCGCTTCAAATATTGGAGGACTGATATTCTCTATGAAATCTTCACCCTGGCTGAAGTCAATGCAATTTTGAAGATCACAATTCTATCAGAGACCCATGAGGATGGCTAGATTTGGGCAATTGCGAAGAATGGGAATCGACTTATTTTTCAAGCTTTATGTCTTCCTCAAACCTGGCTGATATTACTTCCTCTTTAAGATTTGATCCCTATTGGTCCATGATTTAGAAGATGGACATCATTCCAAAAATCAAGTCCTTCTTGTGGCGATGTGGTCACAATGCCTTTGCGGTCAACCAAACTTTGTTTAAGCGCCGAATCAGAGATAGTCCCATTTGTACATTGTGTCAAAAGGAAGAGGAGTCCATCATTCATGTTATTTTCAAATACAACCATGCAACAGACTGTTGGAAAGCATCCCCTTTGCATTTGAACACTGAGGACTTCTTAGGCCAGAACATCCAAGAATGGATCATTTTCATTCGCTCCAAATACAAGGATGCAGGGAGCTCCAAGGAAATCGATCATGTGGAGTTCTCTCCTATGGCAGATATGGAAAGCTAGAAATCGAGGCACCTTTGAGTTTCAACCGCCTACCCTCCAATCAACAATGGTTGCCTTCAACCACTGCGTGGGTACAGGACAGCTTGCTAGATGCCTATCAGCCCAGTGCGAGTGTCCCACATCCACCCCCATTGCTGCCCAACAGGAATGCGCACTACATCACTTCTCCATCTTCACAGATGGGGCTTGGCAGGGATCTACAGGTTTCGGGGGCCGCGGGTCTATCATTTGGGACCCAGGTGGGAACTTCATCACGGCAAAATGCAAATGGGGTTACTGTTTATCTGCCTCCACCATCGAGGTGGAAGCCATTCGAGATGGTTTGCTTCTTGCTTACACCCTCGGTCAGCAAAAAGTCACCATCTTCTCCGATTGTTCAATTGCAGTTGCAGCTTTAAATGGTCATCCCTGGTCTCTAGACTGGGCGGCAAGTGCGCTGGTCACAGATGTCACCCAACTTCACTCTCTTTTTCAATATGTTTTCTTTCGTTTTGTTAGCAGATCTCACAACTTAACAGCTGATTTTCTTACTTCTGGTGCATGTAGATTTCGTTTGTCTCGTGTGTGGTTAAGTCCACCACCTTTCATTGTAAATTCAAACCTTATGTCTTTCAGGAGTTTCACCCTGGATGCTTTTATTGAATGAATACATTTCTGTCCAAAAATAAGAAAAATAGAGTATTATCAAATCTTTCATAAAAAATAAATACAAAAATAAAAAATTGGGAAAAAAAAGCATGTAATAAAGCCAGCAGAGCCCCTGTTTCTAGTTTTAGAGAGGGCAAAATGACCACCCTATCCCTTATGAATGATAGAAATTTTGTCTCTTTCAATATTTCCACACATGTTCTCATTGGCCTTATGGTGGAGTAAGGGGCGCTGCCTTTTAGGGACCCTCTCCCAAAAAAGTACATATCAATGATTCAAATCACTAGCTTGAGGCCATGAAAGATATAATGACAACACCACCCTCTCCCCCCCCCCAAAAAAAAAAAAAAAAAACCTACCAAGGGCTTTGTTAGATATTAGCTGCCTTCGTTGGCCTACCTTCAGGTCTCATAAGAAAACATTTAATAAAGAAAGGGTGTCAATCTTGGATTTGGATCAAAATCGAAACTGAACCAACCAAGTAATCCTAAAACTGGTTAACCCTTTAATGAGTCGATTTTGGTCGTGGCTTTAAAAACTATAGCTAATTAGTTGGTCTGATTCTAGACTAAGACCGATAGATCTCTAATGAATAACCTATAGAAATTGAACATGGAGCAAAATGAAAAAAATCACATAAAACCAATTTTTTTTTTTTTCAATTTGTAGAACTGGTTAAATTATTTTAGCGCATCATTTTTTCTTTTTTTTGGGTTTTCAGAAAAAAACTATTTACCTATTGATACTATAGTTTGCAATTAGATTTTATACTTTGTATAACCGATTATACACTCTAATCAATTTTGAACCGAACTAAATTTGATTAATTATAACCACTAAACAAAAACAAAATTAAATTGCGACCAAGCAAACTGGTTACTGAATGTTCTTGGTCCTAAGAATATGATTGATTAGTTAATTTGTTGGTTTTAATTTTTTTTTTTTAGCATAATTGGTTCTAGTCTTGGGCCTTAGAGATTGAAAACAATTGAAACAGCATTAACACCTTTAAAAGTTGAAAATATGTTATTAAAGGTTTCAAAGAGGCAATGACAATGGGAAAGAGACACCATCTCTAATGGCCTCCATCAATTTTTTAGTTATTTTAATGAACCCGTCTTCTCACACCAAGACAGTTTTGGCAACACTGGCAAGGATGTATGTTCTAACTTTAGGACCAATTGATACAGATGTGTGAAAATCGTCTATAATGTATTGGTGAAGTAAGCATATGGTGGTTGAAAATCCTTTGGAACACGTGTCTAGATGCTCTCAACCGTCTAATACTCACCATATATTATCGTTCACTGCATAAGATATGGATTCCATGCAGAGCCCTCAACTGCAAAAACCAATCAATCAATCAATATTATAAAGAACAAAATGGTCCACCAAAGAAGAAGTGGAAAATGCTTAAAATTGAGTCATAAATCCAGCCCTTAGTGGCTGTCAGAGTAAAATAGTTATAATGGAGACTTTTTTTTTTTTGGGGGGGGGGGGG
>NW_024868570.1:68635-70033 GCF_013358625.1 Macadamia integrifolia | reverse complement strand
GGGGTGGTTTCAGAAAAACTATTTACCTATTGATACTTTGGTTTGCAATTTTATTTTATAATTTGTACAACCGGTTATACATTCTAATCAATTTTAAACCGAACTAAATTTGATTAATTATAACCACTAGATAACAACCAAATTAAGTTGGGACCAAGCAAACTGATTACTTAATGTTCTTGGTCCTAAGAATATGACTGATTAGTTAATTTGTTGGTTTTAATTTTTTTTTTTCTTTTTTATCAGAATTGGTCCTAGTCTTGGCCCTTAGAGGTTGAAAACAATTGAAACAGAACAGCATTAACACCTTTAAAAGTTGAAAATATGTTATTAAAGGTTTCAAAAAGGCAATGACAATAGGATAGAGAAGCCATCTAATGTTATGGCCTCCATCCATTTTTTAGTTATCTCAATGAACGTGTCTTCTCAAACCAAGACGCAGTTTTGGCAACGCTGACAAGGATAAATATGTGTGAAAATCGTTTGCCACATAAATGGAGATTTTTTTTTTTGATTGGTAGGGAGGGAAGTAGTGATGCCATCTCTAATGTTATGGCCTCCATCAATTTTTTAGTTATCTCAATGAACGTGTCTTCTCAAACCAAGACGAAGTTTTGGCAACGTTGACAAGGATAAATATGTGTGAAAATCGTCTCCCACATAACTGGAGTTTTTTTTTTATAGGCAGGGAGGGAAGTAAGTAATAGTTAGGAGGCTCGAACTTAAGATCTCCAAGTGAGCATAGGTTTTTTGCACACCATAGCTCACCAATTGTGCTAGTCAGTTGTTGTTATAATGGAGACTTTAGATAGATATGATCGAGCATTTCATATCATTATTGGTCCAATTATTCACCCCCCACCAACTATAGAATACTAACCAACCACAAATGCTTAGTTTGTCAAGCCAAAATGAATAACCCCCAAAAAATTTACATGGGAGTGAGTTTTAAGGGCAAGGGTTTTCTCTGATGCCTTTAAGTTAGGTTATGAATCATATAGTAGGGGTTTTTGAAGGAGAGAGTGTGTTAAGAAATCCGTACAATGATGTCATATATATTCTTTTCCTATATTTCAGAGCTCCATTTTTGTTGTCAAGTATGCGAAATGACATATGAGTTAAGAGTTTTCTCATTTTATTTATTTGTAATTCCAAGTGCTTTCCTCTCTATATTCAAAATGTAAAGAAATTAAAAGAATAAAGTTTTCAAAATTTAAATCACTTTTTACTACGAGCATCACCACTATGAAAATTTAATTAAAATTTTTTTTTAGTCACAATATATAAACAAGCATGGGTGGGTCAATGAGATGAATGAATCCAAATTTATTTATTGGTCTACTTACTTTCACGAATTAAAGAAGTAGAAAATGCTTCTTTACCAAAAAAAAAAAAAAA
>NW_024868570.1:28170-68615 GCF_013358625.1 Macadamia integrifolia | reverse complement strand
AAGCAAAAAGAAGTGGAAAATGCTCTTGGGGGGGGGGGAGGCAGTCTAATATTGCATACCTTTATTTATTTATTTTTAACTTAAAAAACCACTTCATATGCTTATTTTAGATTAAAACTTAAACAAGTGTGCTAAGGGGGAAAAATTTTCGCTACTGCCCGGGGTGCAGCTACTTGCTGCAAGGTTGCAACCCTGTGGTAACAATCAAGGGAATGGAATCTTGGGGGCAAGTTTGAAAATATCCCTCTAAGATGATTTTTTCTATCCCTACCCTTGAGATTCTATTCCCCTGGTTGGTATTAGGGGTTGCAGTTACTTGGCTGCAACCCAGGCATTAGTCCAGTTTTGTTTTGCTGAGGGTGGGTTTCCGTTTCTCAACATGTATCAAACTTAGCATGGCCTTGTAACAAAATCCAAAGCTAGCAAAGAGTGTGATACTAACATTTGTGGATAATCTTTTTTCCTTTTAACCCTTATCATTTATAAGATGATCAACACATCGTCTAAAAAATCATAATCGGATTAGGTTTTATTGGTTGTGACCAATCCCAATACCCCTGAATCAAAGATCATTCGAGATTCTAGAATCTGAAAATTTGAAATCTAATATGAAGGGAGAAGAGAAGATAGGCTCAATATTGTTAGAAAAGGGGGGGGGTGAGGGGAGGAATATCCCATAATAACTTGAGAGCCAAATGGATTAAAAGATTCATGTTTGATTTGGTAAGAGATCGTGGAAATTTTGAGAAGATAATCTATTTTCATTAAGTGATTTATTAGATAATAAAAAACAAATGATCAGCTAACTCAACAAGGCCGATTCTTACCAAGAAACCCTAGCATTGTTGAATTTTTAGATTTAAAAATTGATTATAATTTTTTTGGAATAGATTCCAACAGATTAAAATCAGATTTGGACTCTCTAATGCTCTTCCTTCCAACCCATGGTTTTAAGTACCAATATCTCAGCTGAGACTGATACTTGATCGATTTGGATAAGGTATTAATATTAGATCAAGGGTAAAATGATAAAAATACCTTTTATAAAAAATAAG
Organism: Macadamia integrifolia; assembly: GCF_013358625.1. Classification (NCBI taxonomy): domain Eukaryota; kingdom Viridiplantae; phylum Streptophyta; class Magnoliopsida; order Proteales; family Proteaceae; genus Macadamia; species Macadamia integrifolia. The sequence continues at coordinate 67,560 of NW_024868570.1, read as the reverse complement.
GGCAAAATTGACCTAATCAAACCAATTCAATATCAATACCCATACCAATTTCGGTAACTAAATTCTTATTTTTCTCCCTCAAGTCTTTCACATAGTTTTATATTTAAGGCATCTTGTTCTAGATAGTCGACACGCAATCCCAAATTTACATGTCTCTTGATTGAAAAAACACCATGGAAGAAATGGTTGTTGAAGTGGATCCTGTTACCGTCGATAATATGCCAGAGGAGCTAAACCTGCACAAGGACAGAAGGCAGAGGCCCGGAGATATCCCCGAGGTTAGTCCTCCAATGCCCAGGTTAGAGATCGATGGAATACTGTTTTTACAAGAGTAATGGTGTGTTGACCTACCTCTCCCCTCCTTTCGGGCCCTCTCTTATAGTGCTTAGGGTCTAGGGTTTCCCTTTTGGGAGTCCCCCTCGGGTCTACCTTTTTCCCTTCCCGAGTTCTACTCGGATATGTGCTATTCCCCCTGTGGGGAATATTTTCTATTCGGGTATCTTCTCCTCACGTGGTTTGCATGGTTAGAATTCTTACGGCCTCTATCAGGTGGGCGACATGTGTCCTTCCTTTGGATACCACGTGTTCTTACCTTACAGGGTGATTAATTGGGTCGTATCACAACCCCCTTACTTCCACTAGGAAGCTCTTTCAGTGGAAGTGACTTCCTTCCTCTTTTATGTTCCCCTTCGACCTTCGGTCATGGCCTTCGTCTTGAAACCAAGACCTCTGATTAGGTCCACAGCCTTAGCTAGAGCCCCAACCGAGGTGGCTACCTTTGGTCAGGTCTGCTTGGGCTTAGACAGAGCCCCCAATTGAGATTTTTGACCTTCGGTCAGGTCTGCTCGGCCTTAGCCGAAGCCCCCAACTTAGGTGGTGACCTTCGGTCAGGTCTGCTCGGCCTTAGCCCAGAGCCCCCAGCCAAGGTGGTGACCTTCGATCAGGTCTATTTGGCCTTTGCTAGAGCCCCCAACCTAGGTGGTGACCTTCGGTCAGGTCTGCTTGGCCTTAGCCCAGAGCCCCCAACCGAGGTGGTGACCTTCAATTAGGTCTGCTCGGCCTTAGGCCAGAGCCCCCAATAGAGGTTTTGACCTTCGATCAGATTCGCTCGGTCATGGCCAAAGCCCCCAACCTAGGTGGTGACCTTCGGTCAGGTCTGCTCGGCCTTAGCCCAGAGCCCCCAACTGAGGTGGCGACCTTCAGTTAGGTCTGCTCGGCCTTAGTTGGAGCCCCCAACCTAGGTGGTGACCTTTGGTCAGGTCTACTCGGCCTTAGCTCAGAGCCCCTAACCGAGGTGGTGACCTTCAGTCAGGTCTGCTTGGCCTTAGCCTAGAGCCCCCAACTGAGGTTTTGACCTTCGGTCAGGTCTGCTCGACCTTAGCTGAAGCCCCCAACCTAGGTGGTGACCTTCGGTCAGGTCTGCTAGGCCTTAGCTCAGAGCCCCCAACCGAGGTGGTGACCTTTGGTCAGGTCTGCTCGGCCTTAGCCTAGAGCCCCCAACCGAGGTGGTGACCTTCGGTCAGGTCTACTTGGCCTTAGCCGGAGCCCCCAACCTAGGTGGTGACCTTAGGTCAGGTCTACTCGGCCTTAGCCCAGAGCCCCCAACCGAGGTGGTGACCTTTCGATCAGGTCTGCTTGGCCTTAGCCCAGAGCCCCCATCCAAGGTGGTGACCTTCAGTCAGATCTGCTTGGCCTTAGCCGAAGATCCCAACCTAGGTGGTGACCTTCGGTCAGGTCTGCTCGACCTTAGCCAGAGTCCCCCAACCTAGGTGGTAACCTTCGATCATCTCTGCTCGGCCTTAGTCGGGGCCCCCAACCAAGGTGGTGACCTTTGGTCAGGTCTGCTCGGCCTTAGCCAGAGCCCCTAACCTAGGTGGTGGCCTTCGGTCAGGTCTGCTCAGCCTTAACCCAGAGCCCCCAACCGAGGTGGTGACCTTCGGTCAGGTCTGCTCAGCCTTAGCCTGAGCCCCAACCTAGGTGGTGACCTTCTGTTAGGTCTGCTCAGCCTTAGTCCAAAGCCCCCAACCGAGGTGATGACTTTCGGTTAGGTCTGCTCAGCCTTAGCGGGAGCACCCAACTTAGGTGGTGACTTTTGGTCAGGTCTGCTCAGCCTTAGCCTAGAGCCCCCAACTGAGGTTTTGACCTTTGGTCAGGTCTACTTCGGGCCCTGCCCCTATGGCTACTTAGGTGACCGAGCTCGAGGAGGGTGACGAGGAGGAGGTTCAGAGGCCCCGCGAAGTCCCCCTTACTTCTGGTCATGACGGTTCAAACCGAGATGTCCCAATTGCCGTTGATGGCGAAGTTGTTCTCCCGACCAAAGCACCTTGATGAACGAAATGCCTTCGAGTCTCTTTTTTGCATCTTTTGAACTTGGGCCTTCCGGCCTCCATGTAATTTATGCCTTCGGGCTTCTTCGATGAATGAAACGCCTTTCTTTTAGATTCCTTCGTGCCTTTTTATTATCATCACTATTTTTTGTTGATTTAAAGACAATTAACTCAAAGCACAGACTTTCATAGGGCTTCGGCTTCGTAAGTAAGGGTAGGAAAGCCGAAGCCCTTATGCAAGTAAAATCTTAATTACAAGGTGGGTGCATTATTTGACTGTGCCGAGCTGAGGTGACAGTTTGGTCGAGCCGAGGGGACTGGTAGCACGGCTTGATGGAGGGCTGAGGTGGCAGCACGGCCTGATAGAGGGCCGAGGTGGCAGCACGGCCTGATAGAGGGTCGAGGTGGCAGCACGGCCTGATGGAGGGCCAAGGTGGCAACATGGCCTGATGGAGAGCCGAGGTGGCAGCACGACCTAAAGGAGGGCTGAGGTGGCAGCATGGCTTGATGGAGGGCCGAGGTGACAGCACGGACACCATGTGATTTTAAATAAGGCCTCAGCTTTCTTGCCACTGTTACTAGGGTATATGCCACTTTCTCCGTCTCTGTATCTTGTTTCGGCATCCAGTAGGGTTCGGCTAACATAATATATTGGCCGCTGTTGCCTTTATCAGTACCGCACTTACCACCACCGCCAATATAGCCAGGTACAACTGCAGGTATCCCCGGTGTCTGGCTTCGTCAGTAGTGAGGGCGCGACCAAGTACTCCTTCGTTGTTCAAAGGACTTTTCCCATTCCTCCGTCCATTCGAACTTTTTGGATCCCTTTTAAGGCTTTGAAGAAAGGGAGGTACTTGTCAGCTGACTGAGACATGAACCGTCCCAGGACGGAGACTATGCCTGTTAGCTCTTGGACTTGCTTCACATTTTGTGGTGATCTCATATCTTGAATGGCCTGTATTTTCACAGGATTGGCTTCAATTCCCCTCTCCAAGACAATAAAACCGAGGAACTTTCCTGATGCTACTCTGAAAGCACACTTCGTCGGGTTCAGCTTCATGCCGTACTGCCTTAGCACCTGGAACGCCTTCTCTAAGTCTTGAATATGGTGTTCTGCCTTCAGGCTTTTCACGAGCATGTCATCTACGTATACTTCCATGGTTTTGCCGATCATCTCCTTGAAGATCTTATTCACTAACCTTTGATAGGTGGCCCCTGCGTTTTCTAGCCCGAAGGGCATGACTTCTAGCAGTACAACCCCCCAGTCACGAAGAAGGATGTCTTCAGGACATCGGCCTCAGACATCTTAATCTGATTGTACCCCAAGTACGCGTCCATGAAGCTCAGTGCCTAGTGTCCTGCTGTGGCATCGATAAGGAGGTCTATTTTTGGTAGGGGTAGCCGTCCTTTGGACATGCCTTGTTTAGATCGATGAAATCTATGCAAATCCTCCATTTTCTATTTGCCTTTGGGACCATCACCACATTGGATATCCACTCCGGGTATTGAATTTCAAGGATGAACTGGGCCTTCAGCAACTTCTCTACCTCTTCATCTATCTTCTGCTGCCTTTCGGGGGCGAAGGTCCTTTTTTTCTACTGTACCGGCTTCTTAGTCGGGCTGACACTCAGATGATGCTCTATTACTTCTCGGTCTATTACAGGCATGTCTAAGGCTAACCAAACGAAGATGTCGGAATTGTCTCAGAGGAATGAGATGAGTTTTTCTCACTGGTGCCTTGGCATTGTAGCCCCCACTTGGAAGTGGCGAGTGTTATCCCCCTCCTCGGCTTCAACTTGTATCAACTCCTCAGCCGATTCCCCCCTTTGATAACTGGTGTCATTGCGTAAATCTTCTATCGGGAGCACCTCGCCCGCCTTTTTTTTTTCCAATAAGGTGGTGGCGTAGCACCTCCGGGATGCCTCCTGATTGCCTCGACATTCATCGACACCGTTCTTGGTTGGGAACTTCATCTTGAGGTGTGGTGTGGAGACGACAGCCTTTAACAGGTTTAAACCAACTCTCCCTAGTATGGTGTTGTATGCCAATGTAATGCCTACTACCAAGAAGTTGATCATGACTGTTACCTGGCAGTCTCTGGTGCTAGCTCTTACTGGCAACTCAACTGATCCCTCAATTTTGACCAGGGCACCGGCGAATCCTTGCAACGGGTGTTCGGCCTTTTTCAGCTTTCCCTCGTCCAGGCCTATCTTCTGGAAAGCTTCAAGGAATAGGATATCAGCTAAACTGCCGTTATCCACCAAGATCCTTTTTATTCAGCAATCGGCTATGGTCATGGTGATTACTAGGGCATCGTCATGTGGCGTGTGCACCCCTTCCAGGTCGTCATCCGAGAAGGAAATAACCGTCCTCATCTTCGCATTCTTGTTCGACCATTCAGCCACATGCACGCTTCACGCATAGGCTTTTGCTTTCCTGGCCGAGGTTAAACTTTCTCCAGCGGCTAGGTCTCCACAGATTATCGCTATAACCCTAGTTGGGATTTTATGATTGTCCCGAAGGTGATGTTCGGCTTCCTCAGGTGTCCGGTCTCTTTGCCGTTCCTGATTGCCTTTACGGGCTCCGCCTCCTTTCATGGCGGCCTCTGTCGTCTCTTTGACGGTTGTTCCTGCGATCATTACCGTCTTGGGCATCCTCCTTTTTGCTGTCTACGAATCGGCCTAGATACCCTCTTCGGATCATTCCTTTTATTTCCTCCTTAAAGTGCCAATAATCTTCAATGTCGTGGCCATGGTCCCTGTGAAAGTGGCAATATTTGTTCATATTACGTCTCTCAGGGTGTCGTCCCATCTTACCTGGCCACTCATGGCTCTGGCATCTGGGGGGTCCTTTATCTGCATTAGCACATCAGTTCGTTTCAGGTTTAGGGGCGCGTATTTCTTTAACTTCTTCGGTGGACTGGGTGCTCGATCACGTTCGGACTTTCGTCTTTTGCTCTCTTCAGAAGGTTTGTCATCACCTCTTGAGATCCTTTTCCTCCCCGTCTTCTCTTCAGCTTCTTCATCGGCTTGAAGGGTTTCTTCCATCTGGATATACTTATCATACCAAGCTCTCAACTCGGCTAGGTTCCTTGGTGTATGTTTCGCCAAAGACCTTTTTAGCTATTTATCCTTGACACCTCCCAGCAGGGCCGTGAACTCTTCTTTCGGATTCAGACCTCTAATCGTGATCTTCTCTTGCTTGAAGCGCTTTATGTAGTTTCACAGCGACTCTCCTTCATGTTGTTTTACGTTGGTCATGTTCAATGTGGTCTTTTGAAGGGGTTGGCTACTGGAGAATCCCTTCACGAAGAAGTAACTCAAATCGCTAAAGCTGTGGATCGATTTTGTCAGCAAGCAGTTATACCATAACTTTACCACTCCTCTGAACGTTAAAGGCAAGGCTCGACACATGATGTTTTTCGAGACTCGGTGGAATTGCATCGCAACCTTAAAGCCTTCCAGATGATCGACGGTTTCTCCAGACCCATCGTAGGTATCATATTTGGGCAGACAAAAACCAATCGTGAGCGGGTCATTGGTGAGGTCCAGCTCCCGAGTTTCCTTCTGATTTTCTGCTACCTTCCGGATCTCGTCCTTCAGGTCTAGGATCATCTGCTTCAACTCTGAGTCACGTAACTATTTGTCCCCTTGGCACGATTCTTCATGTTAGGCTCCCGTGACGGGGCACACTCTTTCTTTGGATGCGGGGCTTTCCCTCATTGCTCGGTTTCAAGGATTCCGACTGGACCTTATCAATTTTGAGCTACTCCAGTCCTCGTCTTACGGTCGCTCTGGCTAGACCTGGAAGCCTTGCGCTGCTCCACCGGTCTTATGAGAGATGGCTTTGGAGACCTCTTTCATTGTCTCGGCCATTCGGTCATACTTCTCCTGAAGGGCGTCGAACTGCTCCCTCGTCACATATTCCTGCGCCCTGGGAGGGGGAGGATCGCTATCCCTGCGCACCGGATGTTCGACCGAGCGCTGATCCCTCATGGAACCTTCCCAATCGCTGTTTCCCTGTTCTTCCCTGATGTCTTTCGAGGAAGGGAGCCCTCCCGAAGGTTCTCCCTCATTCATATTTATATTCGGCGCTGATTTTATTTTTTTACGATTGTAGGTTCTCCCCACCATTATTGTCGTTCCCACGGACAACACCAATCTGTTACCGCTGATAATCCGCCAAAGGAGCTAAAGCTGCACAAGGACAGAAGGCAGAGGCCAGGAGGTATCCCCGGGGTTAGTCCTCCGACGCCCAAGTTAGAGACCGATGGAATAGTATTTTTACAAGAGTAATGGTGTGTTGACCTACCTCTCTCCTCCTTTCGGGCCCTCTCTTATAGTGCTTAGGGTCTAGGGTATCCCTTTTGGGAGTCCTCCTCGGGTTCGCCTTTTTCCCTTCTCGAGTCCTACTCGGATACGTGCTATTTCCCCTGTATAGAATATTCCCTATTTGGGTATCTTCTCCTCACATGGTTTGCGTAATTAGAATCCTTATAGCCTCTATTAAGTGGGCAACATATGTTCTTCCTTTGGATATCACGTGTTCTTATCTCCCTCAAGTCTCTCACATAGTTCTATATTTAAGGCATCTTGTTCTAGATAGTCGACACACAATCCCAAACTTCCATGTCTCTTGATTGAAAAAACACCGTTGAAGAAAGGGTTGTTGAAGTGGATCCCAATCCCATTAAAATCGATATGGACCAATTCAAAATCTCGTCCAAGTTTCCATCACTATTACACTTTAAAGATGAAATCCCGTCCAAATTTCCGTCACTGTCACACTTTAAGATGGAACCTAATCAAGAAATGCAACATGTCCATGTCTTTCGTAACCAATAATTTGTAACCTTCCATGCATAAGAAGGATGGAACTTTCATCCCCTCATGGGTGCACAACTCGTCACTCTCATCTTTATTTCTGATGAAAATACAGTACACAACCAGCAGCTAAAGGGGGCCTAAACGTTTCCTGTCACCAGTAAAAGGTCCAAAGAGAACATGCGACGTGAAGTCAACCAAGGAATCCACGATATGGCACAAACAACGAAAAAACTCCTCAGTCCTTTACCAATGACACAGAGGTATAGAAGAGAATGGACTTCCGAATTTGTCTTTTTGTGGAACATGGAAACTGTATAGAGTGCCACGTGGCTTCCAGTCGTTCATTCTTCACCGGTCACCGTCAAATTACAGGAATAATGGCTTCGATGTAATTAAAAAACTTGTCTAAGGATATTTACGTACTTTCAACTCACACTTCAAATACTCCTACGCTTCGAAAGTTCGAATTCAGAACCTTCGGGCGATATTTGCAAAGAGACTAGAGAGAGAGAAAGAGAGAGAAAGAGTCAATAATCTATACTATATAGTATATAATATACCTTGCTTACTACGAGTCTCCCTTCCCATTTCCCTTTATTTACTATTTCTACCGTTTTTTACTATTTCTTTCTACTTTTGCCGACATAAACTCTCACTCTCTCTCATTCTCTCTCTACTTTGAATCTCCTTTCTTCCTTCTTGTGAGTCTTTAATGGAGGAGAAAACCAGAGCTGATTCGTGTTGTCTCAGCTTCTCATTTCAATTTTGTTTCCATGGCAGTCTTGCATGAATGTTGAACTGATAGAGTTTCAAGTATAGAGCTCTGCGGAATAGAATGGGGCTGAACAGAGTTGATTCTGCTACTGCCTTTGCGGTTTACGCCATTTTTGTTACTCTACCTATCGTTCTTGCTGCGACTGATGCATCTGATGGTAATGTGTTACAAATTTCGTAGGATCATGTAGCTTTATCGAGATTTTCATCGATTATTTTACGTATCGTCGAATATTAAGTGGCATTAGTAGAAGGTGGAATCTCAGGGTTCCTGATTGAAAGGAGGTTTATGCGAAAGGAAGTTTGGGAATGAGACACGCTCTGTGGATCTCGGATTTTCCCCTCTTTTTCTAGATCATTTGATGCATTTTCTTGTTTAGTTACTGAGAACTGCTCTTTGATTTGCAGTTCAAGCTCTTCAGGTTTTGTACTCCTCGTTGAACAGTCCTTCTCAGCTTACCGGGTGGAAGTCCAATGGTGGCGATCCATGTGGAGAATCATGGAAAGGAGTAACTTGCGAGGGGTCTGGTGTTGTGGCCGTGTACGTATGCATTCGTGATATGAGTTTGGGTTGATTGGATTTCATTACATCCCTCCACTTCACTATCTTTTCTTATATTTTTGTTTTTAGCTCATTGATGTGATCAATGCTAATCTTTGTTGGCGCTGTGTTACTGCAACAGTGTTGTTCCTGGGTTAGGACTCAGCGGGACCATGGGATACATGCTTTCGGACCTTTTGTCACTTAGAACACTGTGAGCTAATTGATTCTCTGTTTTCTTTCCCCGCATTCTCTAATTGTGAGATTGAAATTTTTTATTTTACCTAAATATTTTCTTATTATTATTATTATTTTTTTAAATTTGTTTCTAGGGATTTGAGCGACAACAATATTCACGATTCCATTCCTTATCAATTACCGCCAAATCTCACAAGCTTGTAATGTTTGATCTACTTCTTTCGGTATTTTATTGCTTATTAGCTGTTATTTCAGAGTTTTGATGTGCTAATGTTTCTTCATTATCAAACGCAGAAATCTTGCAAGTAACAACTTCAGCGGGAATCTTCCTTATTCCATTTCAAACATGATTGCCCTCAATTACTTGTGAGTGAACTGCTTGTGTTGTTATAGTGCTTTGTTCATCTAGTTATATTCACTTAGTTTCAGACTCTTATACAATTGTGGTTCTTTGGTTTAGGAATCTTAGCCACAACTCGATCTCCCAGTCAATGGGAGATATTTTTGCAAAGCTACAGGGGCTCTCGGTCTTGTAAGACATTTGGCTCTTCCACTTGATAATTGAAACTGTATTCATTTTTCCTTTTAAATATTTCTTATGGTAACACTGTTAATTACTCTAGTCCATGGGAAAATGGGGGAGAGGGGTTGGCAACATGGGCAGGAGGGGTGGAAAAGAACTGCTCCTAACCTTTGGCATTTTTTACACTAAGTGACTGCCTTCAGACTCAAGCCTGTGAATGTGTACTAATATTATTATTATTATATTTTCTGCTTCGCCTTAGGCTAGTGTTTATACTTTACAATCCGTCACTAGGTGTCCAGCATGATACGATGACTGCTTCTGGCCCTTGTATTTTAGATCCACATTCCGAGCAGTCTGTTCTGTTGGATGAGACGCCGTCTTCGGAGTGGTATATGCAAGAATCAAAGTAAAGAAACATCCAATGAATTCTGCATCTATCTGACAAAATAGGACCATTTTCGTGTATGTATACTATTACTTTATGGATGTATGATGTGGATGAAATTCAAAACTAAGAAGGCAATATTGTGATAGGCTTACAAGGTGGGGAATCAAAATTGTGTTCCATGAGTTGCTATCCCAGCACTTTACTAGTGGCTTAAGTTTTTCGGGTTAAAACCTGCAATAGAAAGTTTATTCAATAAATTTCCAACGAGTTCAAGATCATGCAATTGATGCAATTGGAGCAAGATTTTATTAGTTGCTAGATGGGGTATGGGTTTTTTACAAACTGTCCAATTTAGCTGGGTCTGTGTACTTCTTGAAATAATTCCTTCTATTTCTTAGACAGCGTCAGATGTTATAACAATTAGAGCTTTCTCTTTGCCAGAGTTTGCTTAAAAAACTTGCAGCCACAATGTTGCTGTGCTATTTTGTTTTTCTCATCTAATTATTCTTTGAATCCTTGTATTCATTCCATTGATATGGTATGAGATGTAGTCTGCTATGCCTGACCCATATTTTTATGACATTTTTTGCCTCCCTAAATATTATGTATAGATTTTAATAAATAATCTTGGTTTTTTGAGTGCTACTTAAGTTTTAAGGTTTTTGTTGTATTCCTTTCCTTTTTATTGTTCCACTGTGTTCATGTATTTCTTTTGACTATTTGTGAATTCAGAGATCTGTCGTTCAATAACTTAAGTGGAGATCTTCCAAATTCTTTCAGTTCGTTGTCCAATCTTTCTACTCTGTGAGTTCTTACTATTTAACCTTTGATAAATCTGGTTTATATAGTTTGCACTTTTCATGACTCTTTTTTTTGGCAGCTATATGCAGAACAATCAGTTGACAGGTTCAGTTAATATTCTTGTAGATCTGCCTCTGACAAATCTGTAAGTTCTTATCGTTTAACTTGGCTTTTAGTTTGTTGCTGCTGTTGACTTCGACATGCTCAATTTCCAACAGAAATATTGCAGACAACCATTTCAGTGGCTGGATTCCTCGGGAGTTAATTTCAATTCCAAATTTTATGTAAGCTATTAACATGCTCTATTGTTTTTATCCTACTTGTTTGTTGATATTGAACTTTTACGTTATTTTTTATTTCACATGCACAACAAAACAGATATGGTGGAAATTCCTTTGATAATGGTCCTGCTCCTCCTCCACCACCATATTCCTCACCTCCTCCTCGTAGGTCACATAATAATAGTAACCATTCTGGGCCAGGTACACCTGCAACCCAGGGCCAATCATCACATCCAGACAGTGGAAACAAGAAGAATGATTTAAACACAGGAACAATTGTGGGAATAATACTTGGTTCAGTATTCGCCGTTCTTTGTCTGCTGCTTGCTATTGTATTTTGCCTTCGAAAAGGTAAAGTTGGGAAGCATGGTAGTGCACGGGCTTCTATTGGCACTCCTTCAGCTGGGACTGATAAAGGTGGGCCCTTTTTTTTAAATTTTTTTTAATTGCGTTGCCAGTTTGTCATGCCTTTGTCTGTTTGTGTGATATGTGTGTTGCTTCTCATTTCTTGAATGTAATCTTTGATATTGACTGTTGGAGGATTTTGTTACTGTAAATTTTGGATGATTATGTAAATGCCAAAATGGCGTGCTACTAATATTAGAATTTAATTAAAAAAAAACAGAATGAAATATCATTTCCTTTTGAATTAGCCATTCCATACATCTAGTACACCGCGCTGTTTGGTCATAATGTAAGTGTCTAAATGGCATGCTACTAATATTAGCATGTAATTCAAACAAGCAGAATGAAATATCATTTCCTTTTAAAATTCAGCAATTCCATATTTCTGGTATCCCTTGCTGTTTGGTCTTAAGCTCATGCAACTTTTTGGAACTTCTTGAATCATAGATTGCATACATATTATGGGTTTGGGGATGTCTACTTGGGACTTTGTGGTGGTGATGTAAACTGTGACAGCATGCACAGAAAACATTTATTTCCTTGTTCTCTTTTGTCATTTTATTTGTAGTTGGGAATCTATTATTGCATTAGCAATTGAACAAGAATGAAAATTTTGTTCTTCACTTACACCACGACGCAGTTTCTGATTACCTGCCGGTCCTTGTTATTGAATTCTGCCGATATTTTTAAATAGAGTGTTCTCTTGATTGATGGTAAAAAGTTGGAATATTGTCCATAATACAGAGAGTTAAAAAATAATTTATATATTTTTAACCTTTATGGTTCATGTGAAGATAATGCAAATTGAGAAGGAAAAGATTCAGGCCTAATTGTCTTATTTATTTCCATGGAGAATTTTTTTTTCTTCTTATATTTGATAAATTTCTGATCAGAATGCAGGATTGTCTAACTGATGTGCTTACAGTTTCTGCATGTTCTAGTTAAGAATTGTTTTAGATGGGTATAGAAATAGATTTGTAGGATTAAGAGCTTAAGGGAGAGAATTGCCTTGGTTTGGAGCATGGATCTGTTGTGGAAGGACTGGAAAGTGAAGTATCTAATCAGGTAGAGACTTTATATTGATTTAAACTGGAACTGGGTGTTGATATTTCAACTTCTTCAAGTTTCATATGGCTATGGGGATCCTGGTCTTAGCCTAAGGTTTGATTGGTGCTTTAGAGGAATGATTCTATTATCTGAATAAGGGAATTGATGGCACATTGACATGCTAAACTAGATATTTTGGCAGTGGGTAATGATGTGTCTGCTAGATGAAGATATTATGGTTCTTTAAGAACTTTCCCCAGGTAACTCTGAGAGCTTCCTCGGTTTGGAGTGGCATTAAACATTGTAGGAAAAAATTAGCGAATTGCTACCACTTTTCTGCTCATGTTAAAGTGATTGTGGGAATTCAGTATTGAAGTGACTTAAGCTATTCCACTGCCACCAACACTTCCAATGCCAACCCAAAGTACCGAATATGACAAATTTTGTGAAAGGAGGCATTAGAGGTGACACATAAATTTCTTTTCCCGCACTTTACTGCATTGAAGAGCAGAGTTTGGGGTGCCAAACTCAATTGTTGCTTTCAGAATCCAGTGAAGATCATTAAGTTGTGTTTATTGGTAATTACCCACGATGGTTTCTGCAAGGCTGCAATATTTATTCAGCTACAACTTTGTTAGTCTATCATTTGTTGGATTTGAAGCCAATACTACATTGTGACTGTTTACTTTGGTCATGGAAATCACAATCAGTAAGCCTTCCTGTGGGTTTGTTAGAGGTGCTAGTAAGTTTGAGGTCAAAGGATCTGGCATTTGTTTATTAAGCATGCACTGATTGGGTGATTCAAGATTTGTGTTGTTGACACTTTGAAGTAGGGAGATGTGAATCATGTGATAAATAAGTGTTGCTTGCAATCTTGTTCTCCATCTTTGCAAATTCTTGAAAAAATTTCCAAATTATTTTGGCCCTTTGAAGCTCATGTTACCTTTGAAGGTTGAATGCTTGGTATGAGTTTATGCAATATCATATTTAGATCAGTATCTTAGAAAGTAGGTTTGATAAATGGTTGAGAATTTTACTGCTGTTCAGTATTTGAGTTGTATTGCTTGAATCAGTATAATGGTAATGAGTTCATGCAATACGATATCACTATATCTAGGAGAAGCCAATCTTTTTTTTTTTTTTGATCCACTGTAGCTGATATAATAAAAGGATCGCTAACTAGTGAGGGCTACTTCTAATCTACTAGATCATTTAAGTCCAGTGATAAGAATTAAGATTCAGTGGTCCTTCTTTAAACTTTGTAGAAATAAACTAAAGCAAGTCTTGTGTCTGACTATGAATCCCCTTCCAATTTTTCTTTTATCAGTTGAATATATATTTGACTGACTGCTGCATTACCTGTAGTTTAAAGAAATAGTGGGATACCTTCCAGGGAAGAAAAGTATACTTGTTTATTTTATGTAACAAATTGACCAGAAATATGGTACAGTTATGATTATGTTATTAAATATTTTGAGCACATTACAATTGCGAGTTGGTAACATACTCAGGTAAGACCTGATTTTCTGGAAAACCGGGCCTGAATGGAAAGGGCCATGGAATAATACCTCTTTCATAGGACCTGCACTGTTGAGACAAGGGTCTGGCTGAGTTGTGGCCCACTAATGCAGTAACCTGTCATTCCCACCATTCAAGCAGTCTGGTGCCTTTGGATTGGTGAAGTTACCAAGGGGACAGGTAACTGCAAAATGAAAATAGTTGTCATCTTTTGGCTGATGTCCATTCTAGTTTAGCACCTGGATTGAAAGCATGGAATGTTCTCTGGCTGTCTCCAATAGATGGTCTGAAGATTGATTGGTTGGAGGATTGACTTATTTGTTGGAAGGACATCTAGTGGGATCCTAGACCTTCTAAAGGTTTAGGTTAGGATTCCAAAAGAACCTAAAACTGCAGGGCACATTATAAAACCAGAAAAAGTGATTGTTTTAAATATCTCAAGATCAACCAGTCTGATGAGTGATATTCCGGTCAAATTACAGTACGGGGATGGGGTTAGATCGTCAAAACCTGGTCCTAACCAAACAGGCAGTTGAAGTTGTGGGACTGTCACAGAATTAGAAGCTATGCCAAATAAAAAATTAGGATCTGATAGGTTAGTAACTAGTTTCAGAAATTACAACCTCATCAGTATAAAAGCATCCTAAGAATAGAAACTGATTTTAGAAACCTGCAGAACTGAAGTAAGGAATTAGAAACAAAGGCTGATCAGAAAATAGTAACTGAAAATATTAGTAACCAATTCAAGAATTTAGAAGGTCAAGCAAAATAATAACAATCTAGAAATTGAGATTGGCAACCTGCTGTAACTGTTAAGAAGTTAGAAAAAAACTGTTGACTCAAGAATAGAAACTCAGAGATGCAGTAGCAGTGGCTGATCGATAGTGGCTGTAGTTTTAGGTCTTCAACTAACTGGAATATCTGAGAACAGCACAGGCAAACAGTAAGGAAACCTGTAAATGCTGTTAGTAAGAACCATTAAGATTTGAGAAGATAACAGATCTCTAGGTGAATGTGAATCTGGAACCAGAATTGAATCAGGTCTGAAAAAGACATCAGTTGAAGAATATTAACTAGATTGCAATAACCAACTAAAGAAAGAGAAGAGAAGAGAAGAAGTGGAAGATATGTTAGGCCTCTCACCTAACTGTGGTGAAGGAATCCCACAAATTCTATCTTTGCATTCCACCAAGGTTTATTAGAGAAGTCCTGAATCCCACAGAACCATGCTCTGTCTCACAGAACTCAGCATGCTCAAGGCTATATTATTTCTCAAATCGTGGGATACTATGATCCTGTACTCCTTTATTATAACCTTGCAGCAATATAAGAAATAGTAGCTCTTCAAGCACAAGCAAGAGAGTTCTAGAGAAAACAAAGTAGAAGGCTTCTATATTACTACATATAAAAACTAACCACTTAAATCCTGTATAGACCTCAAATCCCTCATATTTGGGCTTATAGAATTGGCTCATTGTGCTAGTAAACCCACAAATGCTAAGCCCATGAACCATATAACCCGTAGGGGATTTGAAATTAATTCTAACTTGGCCCAATCTTGAACTTCAGTTTGACCCAAGAAACTGAACCAAACCCAAAACAACAGACACATCTTCTCTTCTTGCTGAAATTCTGCATCGGAGTCAGTTTCCAAGCCTTGTGGTAATGAGTTGGATTGGATGCATGAATCCTCACAGGATGAAGATGGAGTTTAATAAAAATAAACCCATTCCTTCTTAAAATCGAAACAGTATTTTATGTTATTCTGAATAATGAACACTTGTCGTAGCATATGTGCTGTATTCTATGTGAAAATGCTACTTGTTATTTGTAATCTGCATATATTTTCTTTCTTTCTTTTTTTTTAGTGTTTTTTTTTTGGGGGGGGAAGTAACAAAAATTAATTTTATATTGATGAATAAAACGAAGTGTGAAGCCCCAAACAGGCAGGCCATAACAGTCATAACATATGTGCTGTATTCTATGTGAAAATGCTACTTGTTATTTGTAATCTGCATATATTTTCTTTCTTTCTTTTTTTTTAGTGTTTTTTTTTTTGGTGGGTGGGGAAGTAACAAAAATTAGTTCTATATTGATGAATAAAAAGAAGTGTGAAGCCCTAAACAGGCAGGCCATAACAGTTCACCAAGTGGCAATTGCAAGAGAATTACATCAGGGAACTCACACACCCTAGTCTATCATGGGTATGTAATTCCAGAAATCCAAGACAAGCAGTCAGCTCGTTATAGTTTGCTATGTCATTTCAGACCTTGGCTTGGAATCATTTTTATTGTGTAATTTGCATTTTAGACTTATATATTTTGCAAGTTATTTTCCAAATGTTCCTGTCATTAAAAATACAGGTGTAATGGCATGTGTATCTTCACTCCTTAGTTTCACTTTCTCTTCTTGTCCTTATTTTTTTAAATAATTTTAAATGTTATCATGACGCATTCCATATCTTTTACTGTATTCAATTCAGAGATGCAATCTCAAAGAGTCAAAAGTATGGCTGTTGTAACAGATCTGAAACCTTCACCTCCGGAGAAGTTGATGGGTGAGAGAGTACCTGGGAGCAGTGGATCTGGAAAGAGAGCGAAATCTCCTATTACTACTGCTACTTCATATGCAATAGCTTCTCTTCAAACAGCTACAAACAGCTTCAGCCAGGAATGCCTTATTGGTGAAGGTTCCCTTGGCCGTGTTTACAGAGGAGAGTTTCCTAATGGAAAGGTAATTAGAATTTTCTTTCACTGACGTTGAGCTTTGCCTTTGAATCCATTTGTATGTCCTGGAATTGATTGACCAAAAACCATGGCCAGAGCCTGGGATTTTCCATTCTTTGTTGGGGGGGGGAGGGGCGGGGGGGAATATAGATACGTTAGAAAAAGAATAATTTAAAAACCAACTCCTAAATGTGCTCCCAAATTGCAGCTTTTTTAACACAGAAATTGCATTAATGACAGTAAAAAAATAGTAAAACATAATCTCGAATTTGTCTGAAATAGAAAATGAAATCAATAGACATAAATCAATAGCGCATGTTTAACAAATGCATCCAATAAACATAGATCAAAGTCTGGATATATGAAAATTCTTAAATGCATTAGATGATGCATTAAGTGTTGTAATAATGGGTTTTAGGGAAAGTGTCAGTTACCAAAGGACCCTAAGGGGTTTAATGGTCTTTGTAATTTTCTAGAACCTTCTCTCCATTGTTATAAATAAAGAAGGCTGGTGTCTTATTAAACACAAGTCATTACCCCATTCAACATGGTATCAGAGCCTTAGGATCCGAAACCCTAATGGCTCTCCCTCTTCTCCATCTCTTTGCCTCTTTCTCATTTCTCTCTCTCTCTTCCAGTGCCTCCCTCTCTCTCTTCATCTACTTCTCTCTCGTGGTGGGAGCTTCTTAAACCACCAAGAGGGTTTTTAGTCTCCACCCATCCTTCCTCTGGACTCTCAAACTCTCTTCTACAATGATCTGAGAGACCCAGAACATTTTTTTCATCATTTTTTCAGGGTTTTCTCCCTGAGAACTTTTTTTTCATTTCCAGGATTTTTTTTCTTGCTCAATGCTCCGATTGTCTTGATGTTTGTTGCGATTGGTGCCTTTTATCCTTGTAGTGGTATATACCGACCACTTTTTCGTTTGAGGTCTCTGTTCTAGAGCTATCCCCTAAATCGTTTTCTCAGGGTTTTACCCTTTATCAATTTTTGGGTTTCTAGCTTTTTCTGGTTATTTTGGTGCTTTCTCTATCTTCGGCTAGTGTCTCTTCTATTTGCACAGTCCCCTTGAGTAGCAACCATGTCTACCATCTCATCTGCTTCTACTGGCGGAGACACCACAGCTCTTCCTACCTTTCCTCTTTGTGCTATCAAGCTTGATGGCACAAACTACCTTATGTAGTCACACTCGGTCTGCATCTCCATCAAGTCCCGTGACTATTATGGTTACCTCATTGGAACCACGAAGCGTCTGACCACCGGTACTAAGATTGACAAGTGGGAGTGTGCCAACTCTCTGGTTATGACCTTCCTTGTCAATTCCATGTTGCCACAACTTTTGTGTGACTATTTCCTTTTTGACTCCGCTGCGAAGATCTGGAAGTCTATCCAGGATATCTATTCCCAGGCAGGGAATGATGCTCAAGTCTCTGAGTTTCTCCAGAAGGCTTGTGATCTGAGGCAGAGAGGACTCTCTGTCATAGTACTACTATGAGTTGTGGTCACTGTGGACTGAGTTGAATTTCTATGAGTATACTCCTTCCACCACTAAAGATGTCACCAAGTTTCAGAAGGAAGGTCTGAATATGGAGTTTGATCAGTTGCGGTCCCAGGTTTTGAATCGTGACCCCTTTCTTACCTTAGATCAAGCCTATGCTGTGATCCAACTTGAGGACAGTCGATGTACCACTATGCTTCCATAGCAAGCTGCCACTCCTACTGAGAGATCTGCACTTGTTTCTTGCACTCAGTCCCTTAGTGCAGCCCCATAGTCTGGTGGCTCTTCTACTAGAACTCCAATGAAGTGCGATTACTGTGGGAAGGAGCGTCACACCAAGGAGCATTGCTAGAAGTTTCATGGTCGTCCTACTGATACATCTAGAAAAGGGCGAGGGAAGGGTTGTGCCAGTACTTCTGGGCAGGCCAACCATACTAAGAGCCCCGACTCTGAATCTGCTCGTAGCTCCTCAATAGCCTCACTATCATTTGATGAGCTTACTGCCCTCCGGCTCCTTTTGACACGTCTAAACTCCTACTCCTACCACTGTGAGCTCTGCTTATTCCACCCCTTCTGGGTCAGGTATCTCCTTTTGTGGCCGTACTAGGTCTGTCCCTTCTACCCCTTAGATTATAGACGCTGGGGCTTTTGATCATATGATAGGCCGCTTGTCTCTTTTTTCACAGTACATTACTTGTCCTGATAATGGTAAGGTCAAATTGGCTGATGAGACTTATTCCACTATTCTGGGGAAGGGCTTAGTAGTCTTACTTCCAGTCTTAATTGCAAAATCACCTTTTTCCTGTCTCATTGTGTTTTTCAGGATCTGGTGATAGGGGCAACGATTGGCTCTGGTAGAGTACATAGTGGTCTGTATCTGCTTGATGATGACTCGGCATTGGTTTTTGGTCAGGTTCTTTAGACATCTTCTACGTCACTTCCCATCTCTGAGTTATTGTAGTGACATCGTCGGTTGAGACATCCCCCTTTGGGAACTTTGGCTAGAGTTTTTCCTTTAAAAATTGTAATTCGAGTCAGTTTTTTTGTGAGGCATGTGTTTTGGCCAAACAAACTCGAATCACTTATTCTGTTTTTGGAAATAAAAGTGCCACTCCTTTTTCATTGATACATTCTGATATTTGGGGTCCATCCCGTTATGTGTCTATCAATGGTTATCGGTGGTTTGTCTTTTTTATTGATTGTTATTCTCGAACTACTTGAGTTTATATGATGCGAACCAAGGGCGAGATCTTCTATTGTTTTCAGCAGTTTCACCGCATGGTTCAGACTCAGTTCGGTGCTACCATTAAGATCCTTCGAAGCGACAATGGCATGGAATATTTTGAAGGGTCCTTTCAAGCTTACCTTTCCGATCATGGGATGATTCATCAGACTAGTTGTGTGGATACTCCGGCTCAGAATGGGGTTGCTGAGCGGAAGAATCGCCACCCTTTGTGACGTAGCACGTTCTCTTATGTTTGAGATGCATGTTCCTCCCCAGTGCTGGAGCAATGAAATTCTCATTGTTGCCTTTCTTATCAACCGAATACCTTCTTGGGTCCATGCCTTCTACTCCTCTTTGGATCTTCTCCAAGGTTCCGTTGCTTTTCCTATTCCTCTGAAGGTATTCGGTAGTGTTTGCTATGCTCGCGATCATCATTCTCATGGAAAGTTTGATCCTCGTGGTCTCTGATGCATTTTTCTAGGGTATGCTCTTACTCAGAAAGGCTATCAGTATTTTCATCCTCCTACTTGGCGTTGGTTTGTGACTATGGATGTTGTCTTTCATGAATCTGTGTCATACTACACTGTGACACCTCTTCAGGGAGAGTCTCCTTCCATTGTGAAAGAATGCCGCCGTCTCTTGAAATTGCTGTCCCTACTAGTATCCCATATTTCAGGGGGAGAGTGACACTCCTTCTACTGTGCCTTGACTAGAGATACATGTATATAGTTGTAGAAAGCAGACTCAGATCACTACACATCCAACATCTATCCTACCATGCCAGTCGTCTCCTCTCGAGCTTGATCTTGTCCTCTTGGACCTTGGTAATTCTCCTTTTCCTTCTGTTGATCAGTCTCTTGAGTTGCCTTTTGCTGTTTGTAAAGGCATTATGTCTTGTAATTTACATTCTATTGCTAAAATTGTTTCTTATGACTCACTCTCTCGTTCCTACTATAGTTTTGTGTCTTCTCTTTCCTCTGTGTCCATTTCTCATACTTGGCAGGAAGCGAGTGCAGACTCACAATGGCAGGCAGCTATGGTTGAAGAGATGCAGGCTTTGAAGAAGAATGACACTTGGGATCTGGTGCGTCTTCCCTCACAAAAGAAGACAGCTCGGTGCAAATGGGTCTTCACAGTAAAACAGAAGGTTGATGCTACACTGGATTGGTACAAGGCCAGACTTGTTGCCAAAGGCTTCACACAGACTTATGGGATTGACTACCAGGAGACTTTTGCTCCAATTGCTAAGATGAACACAATTCGTGTTATCTTGGCTTGTGCCATCAATTTAGATTGGGATCTCTAGCAGTTAGATATGAAGAATGCCTTCCTTCATGGGGAACTTGAGGAGGAAGTGTATATGGACATTCCTCCTGGGTACACTTGCTCCAAAACCCAAGGGAATGTATGCAAGCTGAAGCGTGCTCTGTATGGGCTGAAGCAATCCCCTCGTGCTTGATTCGGACGTTTCATAAGGCTATGGTTGCTACAGGTTACTCTCAAAGCAATGCCGACCACGTTCTGTTCATCAAAAGATTTGGTGGGAAGATTGCTATCCTAATAGTCTATATAGATGATATTGTTGTTACTGGTGATGATCTGGCAGAAATCTCTAGCCTTAAGAGATATTTGAGTGAGGAATACGAGATTAAAGACCTAGGACAATTTCGTTACTTCCTCGGCATTAAAGTTGTCAGGTCTTCTCATGGGATCTACTTGTCTCAGCGGAAGTATGTGCTTGATCTTCTCTCTGAGACAGGCATGTTGGGGTGTAAGCTGGCAGACACTTCTATTGAAGCTAATGGTCACCTGAGTAGCTAGGAAGGTGATCCAATAGATAAGGGGAGATATCAGAGATTAGTGGGGTGATTGATCTATTTCTCTCAGACACGCTCTGACATAGCATTTGCCGTCAGCCTGGTTACTCAATACATGCATGATCCCTACTCGACTCACATGGAAGTTGTGCTGTGTATTCTCCGGTACCTTAGGATGAAGGCTTTCACTGATGCGGATTGGGCAAGTTCCCCTGATGACTGCAGGTCTATTACTGGTTATTGCACCTTTATTGGTGGTAACCTTGTTACATGGCGTAGCAAGAAGCAAGCCGTGGTTGCCTGTTCAAGTGCTGAAGCAGAGTTCCATGCTATGGCACATGGCATTTGTGAGCTCCTATGGCTTCATGGTCTTCTCGCTGATTTGGCTGTTCCTGCTACCCTTCTTATGAAGCTCTTTTGTGATAGCAAATTTGCCATTAGCATTGTTCACAACCCTGTCCGGCATGATCGAACCAAGCATGTGGAGATCGATTGACACTTCATCAAAAAGAAGCTGGATATGGGCCTTATCATTGTGCCTTTTGTTCCCAGTAATGAATGACTGGCTGATGTATTTACTAAAGGTCTTAGTAGTAAGATGTTTCATCCTATTATTTGCAAGTTGGGCATATGTGATATCTATTCACCAATTTGATGGGGAGTGTTGTAATAATGGGTTTTATGGGTTTTAGGGAAAGTGTCAGTTACCAAACGGACCCTAAGGGGTTTAATGGTCTTTGTAATTCTCTAGAACCTTCTCTCCATTGTTATAAATAAAGAGGGCTGGTGTCATATTAGACACAAGTCATTACTCCATTCAACATTAACCTAGTTTGGAATTAATCCATATTTCAGGAAAACCGCGTGGCTATGAAGAAAACTAGTTCAAATCCTATAAAAAGAATGACCAACTAATTAAGAAAAAATTAGGTGGTGACGAGCAAAACTACATTAAACTTTATTTAAAAAAAAAGAAAAAAAAAAAAAAAAAAGAGAATGTTTGAAAAAAAAAACTCACATTTTTCAAAGAGTTATAGAGTTATAGGTGAACTGTATATACATTACCATTCACATATCACCATTAAGAACTATCACCACCAAGCACTTTTGCCTTATCCACAATCCCTTTTCTTTTAGGCTCCATTCATTTCAATGTAAATGCCCAAAAGTAGAATTAAGTGGGGAAACATTATTATAAATATTTTGGGCATAAAATAGTGGGTCCCGCTGTGAAACTTTTAAGTCCCTTCATTTTACTTTTGATGGAAAAAACTCTGACCAGATATATTATGGTTTTTTTTTCCCGATTTCCGAAAGGAAAAATCTATTTGTAACTAAGGTTGTTACAACAATTCGTTGTAACCACCTAACAATATTTTACTTCCCCCTTTTTTCCCCTTAACCATCTCTCTCTCGTAAGCGGATTTTTTATTTTGGTAATTTCCCCTTCTCCCTCTTCCTCTTGGGCTTGGGCTCTCCTCCCTCACTCTCCAAGTCCAGAGGTCATCACTCAAGGCCCAGTACATGTGCAGTGGGTTCGGATTTAGACAGTTGTGTAAAAAAGATTTAAGAATATGAGAGTGGTTTCTGGGTTAGAATGGGCAAATGGTGGTGCTGTTTTGTTTTCTTCTGGTGTTCTGCTCATTTGTGCTTTAGTACACATTTGGGATGTTTGGACACCCGTTTTTGGAAAATCTTTCACACATTTGTAAGCAGGAGACCACATGGATGAAGACCTATTCCTGCTGCAAGATCTCCACCCCCAAGTCCATGTTGGCCTCCCTCACCAGCATCGACGTTTTGATGTTGTTGCTCCATCGGATGTCTGAGGAGATCCACCTCTCCGATCGCTTGATTGGGATGGACTTGTAGACATACAACTCGAGAGTGCGTGTCTGCCAGTTCCAGAGGAAATACAGGTTGTTTTGTTGAATAGCTTACCTGGTTCATGCAGATGGAAGTTGGAGTCAGAGGAAGAAACTGAAAATAATACAAGCAGCACTTGAGAATCGAAGGGAGTTGCGAGAACAGGAACATGGAGGAAGCTGTTGCGAACAATTTATGATCTAACCTAATGACAACCAATCACCCATAATAAATCAATTCAAATTAAAAATTAGTTATTAAATTGGTTTTGATGGACACATAAATACAACAGTTCACTGCTTGAGTTGTTGCAATTGCTGGATCAACTAACTTGAGTTTTGGAGATTGGGTCAAAGAAAGGGGGGGCTTGGTGCCATATTTTAAGTTTGATATCTATCCCAAACTTAGCCACCATCTCTGCACCCTCTGCCATCTTTCCCCCACCCCAACCCCCACCCCCACAGAATATAAGAAAAAGGTTAACCTGCTTTCCTGTTGAGCTGATTATATTTCATTATTACTCCACTGTCACTACTACTACTAAACGTTTTTTTTTTTATATTGAACTTACATTGTTCCCTTCTTTTTCTGACCATGATCTGGTTTTGGTGACGATGATATCCGGACTAATATATATCTGTCAACTAGGTTCTAGCCATAAAGAAGATCGACAATGCAGCATTGTCATTGCAGGAGGAAGATAATTTTCCTGAAGCTGTTTTGAACATGTCACGCCTAAGGCACCAGAATATCACAACTCTTGTGGGGTATTGTGCAGAGCATGGTCAGCGCCTTCTTGTTTATGAATATATTGGAAATGGGACTTTGCACGATATGTTGCACTTTTCTGAAGATAGCAGTAAGACGCTTTCGTGGAATGGTCGTGTTAGGGTAGCACTTGGTACTGCTAGGGCTCTAGAGTAAGTTTATCTTTGTGTTTGATTGATGAGATTTTTTTTTCCTATTTAAATCAATTTGCAAATATTGACCCTTGTAATTCTCTGCTAGGTACTTGCATGAAGTTTGCTTACCTTCTGTTGTGCATAGAAATCTCAAGTCTGCAAATATTTTGCTTGATGAAGAGCTTAACCCCCATTTGTCTGACTGTGGACTGGCAGCATTAACACCAAACACTGAGCGGCAGGTAATACAAATGGTGCTAGACCTTGTTGTCCATGGCTGAGAGATGCTTTGTTCCATCAGTACCATGTTCTCCACCTACCTACGTGTACCTCTGCACCGTTGGATAAGTGTGGTACAAAGATTGTCTGGTTGGATAATATTTCCTCTCTAGGAAGAAACTTAGATGATCTGAACTAAAAAAATGTGCTAGTGTTGAACTTATCCAGCCACAGGGGTTTCAAGTTTTCCTTTTAGTATATGAAAATCCAAATTTCTCTCCAAATAAGCAGCTTTGATGGGTCATTGGTGCAAATAAATGAAAAGTTTGGGAGTTTCAGCATGATATGGTAGGTTGCTTCTCCAGTAATTATAATTTATTAGTTGAACCATTAGAAGATGATGTTTTCAACTGAGTATTTTTTGCATCAAGGATGGCAGAGTTGTGACTTGTGACTACCCCCTTCTTACATTGCAAGTTATCAAGTCTATCTGGAAACAGTCTCTCTCTTAGTGCTTCTTGGCCATTCCGAGAGTTCTTAGAACCCTTACCATGTTGGTTAGTTTGATTCTTCCTGTTGTGAGGGAAGTTTTGTTTTGGAGAATGATTCTTATTCCCATATGTTGGCTTGTCTGGAAGAGGTTAGCCACATTGCCAATGATGAACTATGAGCGTGGAGAGAGGTTGGTAGAAAGAATAAAACACCTCTTCTATCAGACCTCAGTCTGCAATGAGTCCGAGAGAGACATTCTTTGACCACTGGAATTTAATACTTTCTAGGGGGGGGGGGTTGTGTAAATAAAATCTGCATCTGTTTTCATTTTCTTTAGAGGTGGGTTTTTTTACGAAGAGTTGTTGCTCTATTCTAAAATTCGTCATTATGCATTTATCAGATTTCAACTCAGATGATTGGTTCCTTCGGGTATAGTGCTCCAGAATTTGCAATGTCTGGAATTTACACTGTCAAAAGTGATGTGTATAGCTTTGGAGTAGTGATGTTAGAGCTTTTGACAGGTCGGAAGCCACTGGACAGGTAAATGCAGTGCTGAAGGTCATCGACTTTATTTGTTTGCTCGCCTGGATTCTTCCACGTATCCCTTGATAGTGGGGGGTCTCTATCTGCTCTCTTATTTTTCTTTCTTGATTGTTTGTTTTCTCAGTTCAAGGGTAAGATCGGAACAGTCTCTTGTCAGATGGGCTACTCCTCAACTTCATGACATTGATGCCTTGGCAAAAATGGTTGACCCAGTGCTAAATGGCATGTATCCCGCAAAATCTCTCTCACGTTTTGCTGACATTATTGCCTTGTGCGTTCAGGTATGCTTTTTTTTTAAATGATTTGAGTGAAGACTTTTCATTCTCAAGGTATGCTTGTGTATAGACATTTTCCATTTGATATTTATGAATGGGAGATGGTCTGCTTTCGGTCCCTACCAAATTTGCATGCTATTAAGTAATCCTATTTCATTCATTTCTTGTTTCCATCAATGAGTAGCAGATTAATCCCTCAGTTCTGTAGTCCGAGGCAGATTTGGTTGAGGCATATATTATATCTGTTCTATCCGTGCATGTGTACACAGTTCTGTCCTGCCTACACATGAGGCCCTGAGGGGGTGTGTTGGGTGAATAGTCCTACATCGGTTACCCCTCAATTCTTCCGTCGTCTTTGCGAGGTGCTTCAATATTTACTGACAATACATGACGACTTTAGATGTCAGAACTGTGACCCTTTTACATTATGCCTTCATCTCTCAAAAAATGGTTCTAGTCTTATGTGAGCCATGGACTGAAAATAAAGTATCAAGTTCCTTGGGTGTCTTAGGCTGTGTTGGTTTTGGAAGAAAAAGTTATGTGGTTAATAACTAGAACTTAGGCTGTGTTTGATTTGTATTGAGCATTGCAGCATCTCCATGGTAAGAATGTTGTATTAGGATTGTGCATGCAAACATCCAGTCACACAATTGCATTACTGTGGACATTGATATACTTTCATTTGTTAATCCTTCCCCTATTGTTATTTATTCAAGCTTCAAACCTTGAGTTATTTTTATTTCTAATGGTGTTTTGAGTCAAGGTTCTAATGCTTAATACTGGTTTCCATCTGGTTTTTGTAGCCAGAGCCAGAGTTCCGGCCTCCCATGTCAGAAGTTGTACAAGCACTGGTTAGGTTAATGCAACGAGCAAGTGTGGTTAAGAGAAGGTCTAGTGATGAATCAGGGTTTATGCACAGAATGCCAGATTATGAGGCCGTTGAGATGTCATTTTAGTTATATTGGGAATGAAGTATTACCATGTTACAGTAAACATCTGGAATCATGAATATGAGAATGCAAAGAAAGTGCAGATGCAATTGAACACAGGCAGAACATAGTCAAGGCATGGAAGGGGAGGAAGCTCTATTCCAAGCTGCAAACGAAGGTGTATATTTAAGTTCCTTTCCTCTCTCTCTCTCTCCCCTTTGGGCGGGGTATTCTCTGGATTTGCAGCAAACGAGGAGATTATTTGTTTGATTCAAGCATAGACAGTTGAATAATGGAGATCGAGGTGGATTTATAGCGAGTGTTTGTGCCATGGTCATGGCTCAGAACATTCCTTAACTAGGGAATCCTATTCACCATTTTTCTTCCCAATGCTTGTAAAGCTATTGATCACAATTAAACGGCTTCTCAATCAACTGGAAGAAAGATTCATTGGCATATTTATACGGTTGATGTTGGAGGCTTGTGAGCGGGTGCAGGCCTGGGGAAGAACTTCATCTACTTTTGCATACATAGAGCGTTAGGTCAGTTTAAGTTTTTCCCTTGTTCTCTTAATTTGTTTTACTCGGACATGGGAGTTGTTAATCTGTAGTTTTTCGAGTCATTTGCAAATTTTACAATAGAAGAGTAAACAACAAATCTAATAATCTGTACGTTCACAGCCAATTGAGGAGCTTTTTCTCATTGGGATTATCCTCAAGATAAGTTAAGCTGAATTAAGATTAAGGTTATTTTTAACACCCCACCCTCAGGCCCCACACCCAAAATAAAGATGGACCAAGCCACTGTTGAATGCAAGCAAAATGAACATGACTAGGGCCTAACAATTGGCCTTCTTCAATAAGCGAACAAGAAGCATCAAAGATTTCGGATAGGATCCACGGGCTTTGGGATAGCAAGCACTAGCTCCCAGTGGGACTTCATAAGAAGGGGTCAAGGATGAAATACTGGATAATGAGAGAGATGTAGTACTCACCATGGAGCTTCCTTCGGAGCCCAGGAAAGGTCTCGAAAAAAAAAAAAAAAAAAAAAAACTCAGATTGTGTTTGGCGTGCAGCCTCCAAATGGATGATTGGTCTAGATAACAGAATGTATTCTGGATCCAGAATCTATTTCAAGAATGCATTTCTAACAGAGTCTAAGAGTGGCAATGGGGTGGATTTAGCAAAGCGTTTTGGGTTAGGGTACAGATAGCAATGACTATATTTATAACTGGCTAAAGTAACATCCACAGGGATTAAAAAGAATGATAGTTCTGAATTCGACCTTTCGACCCTTGGGGCAATCAGTACAAGGTTCTCATGGAGTCATGGGCCTTGTGTTTTCCTGGTCAACAAAAGTTGCAGGGTCTTACATGGGCCCAATGTTTGCCTAATCTACCTGAAGTGTAAGCCCTGATTCTTCCACATCCAAGAAACATGAAAAAAGGAAGAAGGTTTTCTGAACAAGTGGGACAGCGTACACTCTCTCATAGATATTTATCTATCCATTTTTGTTCTCTTCAAAAAAATTAATTGAAAAACCCATGTGTGGAATTGTAGGCTACTTCGCTTGCTGAGCGAGGGAGATCACTTTCTTGGAGAAAAAAAAAAGTACTCCATGCACCATACTCTATAATACATAACAAAAAATAGGAAATGCAGCTCTTATGCATGTGCAAGGTCAATAGGAGTGCATGAGAAAGTATCACCATAGGTATTATTTTTCATTTCATGGGGGTGGGTTTGTCATTTTACCTTCTCCCCATTTGTCTGGGCATAGGGGTCACACTACTCCCTCACAGAAACCATTTTCCATACACATATGCTAGTTTTGAGATTGGCCATACTGCTCATGCGATCACCTGATCATACAAGTCACCATCTAACATCTGTCCCATGTTTTTCCATTACAAGGGTGAGGAGAGGTATATTTGAAAGCAAAAATGATAGCTATTGGATGCTGACTCATACAAGCAAATGATCATACGAGCAATTGATCCTTTCTCCTAGTTCTTTGGGCGTTAAAAGAGCATATAGTCTCTTTAACTCTATGCTGGAGCCTAGCCTAATTAGTACGTTGTAACTGGGTTTCATTACAAGTCTAGTAACCAGACTATTTCGATGGGCTTAAGTGTTAGGAGAAATGTATAGAAACTGAAACCTATTAATGATGCAAAAAACACAATATAACAGGAAAAAAAAAATCATGTAACCGCAATGCAAAGATATACGTGGTTTGGTGAGATTCTTACATCCACGATGAAATGAGAGTAATTTTCATTAGAATGTAAAAAATGGTTACGAACGCTCATACTCATGCTTCTCCTATATTTACAAAGAATTCCTTGTAACTCTGATACAAAGCATCAACCATTGACAAAAAAATGCCACCTTAAAACATCTTCATAAGAAGAAAGATGGATTGCATCCTTGTAAACCAGGTGGATCATCAAAGGACAGGTTCTAGAATCATGTGAACCCTAGGCAGAACCGTAGAATGGGTATCATATGGGCCATGGGGCTTGTAGAAATTAGAAATCTCTGATGAAACTTCAGCCACAAGAACAGGAAAGCGAAATGTAGGACTTGGTATTGTGAGTAAAGAGACAAATCGGCTTATGAGGGTGATGAAGTAAAGAAATGGGGTGCAAGAGAACGTCAAATGTTAAATATGGTCGGTGGGCCTGGTGGGTCGTTCATGGACTTAATAGACTCCATTGTCCATTAATATATAAATTCGTGGGTTATACGGAGTCATTATCCTTATCACTGACAACGATATATCCATCCACATCCAAATATCCTAAACGTGGCTATTCTTCAGCCTCACTCACTTTATAGAATTTTTCACCCCAAAAAAATAAAAAATTGCCTTTATAGAACTACTAGACCATTGGGCCCAGCTAAAGATCCGTTCATTTCTTTCGTGTACGTTCCAAGCTTCTTCCATCTATATCCAATGGAAAAATGAATATTTCTTGGTTACGTGGCTCCGAGACACAGAAACTTGAGAAATGATACCCAACCCCTGAGTTACCTCGGCACAGGATTGCACGACAAGAGAACTTTTTTTCTTTTTTTATTACTATTGGAGAAAGAATTTTGTTCGGAAGCATGGTTTACGTGAGACGACTGTAAACACTTTCCCATCTATTTATGAGAAAGAGAAGCCTAAAAGGTGACATGGCCCCTCTCCCTCATTTATGAGGAAGTATTTCCTATGGAGGAATATAGTTCCTGTACATGCATGAGGACCAATGGGACGTATGAGAAAACATCGACAAAATAGTCATTTACAAAAGACCATTGGGCCCATCCAAAGATCTGTTCATTCGTTTCATGTACGTCCCAAACTTTTTCCATATATATTCTATGAGAAAATAAATGCTCATTGGTTGCATTGCCTTGGCGTCTTACGATAGGTGCATAGGAATTGCATGACTAGAGGGTTTGTTTGTTTGTTTTTTCTGTCTTTTTTTTTTTTTTAACATTTTGGAAAAAGAACTTTGTTCGGAAGCATGGTTCTATCCTCAAAGATAGAAAACACTTTGCCATCTACTTATGAGAAAAAGAAGTGTTAGATTTTATATCTATTTTATTATATTTTAGTTTCAAAATGAAGGGGTTTTTTTTTTTTTTGGGATATGGGACCCTTGGGTCAAGGTAGTGGAAAATGATTAATAACACTCTATGGGAGCCTTAAATTTCATTCATGGTCATTACCATGAGTGGAGATGTGGGCAAAGAGAATTAATTGGGATTAATTTCATTTATGAAATTAATTCTTAATTCATGCCATAGATTATTGTCAAATGGAGGTAAATGGTCAATGTCATTATATGGGTGTCCTAAAGTCCATTCATGATCACTACCATAAGTGGGGAGGTGGGTTAGAAAATGGTCAATAACACTTTATGGGAGTCCTAAATTCCATTAATGATCTTTACCAAGAGTGGAGAGGTGGGTAAAGAGAATTGATTGGGATTAATTCAATTTATTGAATTAATTCACAATTCATGTTCATATGATATTATTCTCCAATTAACTTGCCATTAGTTGGATGTTATTCTTGGGGAATCCAAGAGGGTGTAAGGGTTGGTTTTGGGTCTATATAAACCCAACCAAATACCTTGTAGAGAGACACATTTATACATTGGCATTCCATCTATTTCTACTTATTGTAACCATACAAGTTTTTCTTTTCCTTCAATTTTCTCTAATTCTTGTGTAAGGTTAGAGGGGAATTGCTGTATTGTAGCTTTTTGCTCCTAGAAGGGACTAGAAGAACTGCCTCATCTTCTAGTGGGAGGTTGTTTTGTCTTGGAGATAGAGGTGCAGAACAACTCTTGGTAGTAGAGGGTATCAATTACCTTAAAGGCAGCACTACAATTGTGACTCAACCTCAATTCTGTTCGAAGCTTCGTCAGTTGTGATGGTGATTCAACATCTATTTCACGTATTTCCTCATCTCATTTCAGCTAAGGATCAACATTACGACAACATAGTTTCTACTGCAAAAGCTTTGTATTGTTATTTGTATTTTATAAGAAATTGTAATATAATTACCCAACAAGAAGCCTAAAAGGCGACTTGACTTCTATGCTAAATCAGAGGGGGGGCTTAATGACCACCTAACTTCTCATGAAAGGAGAAAATTCATCTCTTTTGATGTTTCTGTAGCCACTTTTCTTTGGCCCCCATGCTAATGGTGACATTATGCAACCTTTCAAGAAACCCTTTCCCTCGATTTATGAGGAAGTGTTTTTAGTGGAGGAGTGTGATTCATGTGCATGCGCAAGAACCAATGGGACGCACGAAGAAACATTGACAGAAGAGTCATTTTCCATTTCATGAAGGTGCGTTAGTAATTTAACCCCTATGGACTTAGAGCCACACTCCCACCAAGGATTTAGTTCTTGGAATGGATATGAGATTGACTTGAATCGGACTGAATTGATTTGTATTGATCAATTTTATCCTTACCTTTTCACAAAAAGTATATTTTCTTTTACGATTTTACCTCAAATCAATACTAATAATTGATCCATATCCAACAAATATGAATATAAGTCTGAACCAATACCAATCTGATACAATCATATATACTTAGAACCATGCTCCATACATAAAACATTTATCCTGTGTTCAAAAATATCGGAATTCAGAGAAGAAGCGGGGTGTCCGGTGATGTGATGTGAGATGTGACTCCATTTATTTTACCCCATCAGGTGAATGCTGCCTCTTGGTGAATGCTGATGCGGACGGACAGAAAATGAAATCCAAAGTCTAGACAGCCCAATCCCATAGTCGCTTTCCCTTTCCTTCCAGTACTCAATCCTCCTCCTCCTCATCATCGTCAACAAGAATAAAATCGAATATTGATTGCGTAATTACTTGGAAACCTCACACTCAAACATGTTTACACATAGAGAGAGAGAGAGAGAGAGAGGGAGGAGCGGTTGTGAATCTGCGAGTAGCTTTGCGGACAAAGTGTTCGAGACTTGGTCGCAGTGAAAGCAAAGCCAAGGAGGAGCTCCTTCAACTTCTACGGTTCACAGCTCAACTACCGAACGACTCTCCCTCCCAAGTCCCAAGTCTAAACCCGTAGTCCCGCACGAGGCAAGTGATCCTTTTTGACTACCCAAAAATCCTTTTCTCCCATATTTATATTACCCACGGATTCCATAGTGCCAAGTCTCATTTTAAAACATTCATCATAGAAGTCAGATTGGAATTTTGTGGTGGAGCCCACCAATACACTTGTTCTAATCCAACGTCAAAGGCCGCGAGGAGTTTCCCTCCACCTAAATCCTATCATTATAAGTTACCAAAAAGAAAGAAAACTAGAAAAAGTGAATCAAAAATAGAAAGGAAAGCACAACCAGAAGGGGTCTCGTCTTGAGAGTTTGATTCAAAGATTTCAGAGTTTCAACGAGGCCAATCGAGTGCCGTCGGCATCTGATATGACCTTTTTGGAGTTTTAATTTTCCGAAAATGACCTTCAGTTAGTGGACGAGGCGCTCCTTTGTGTTAGTGTAATACCCCACCTACTACTGTTTTGCTTAACCATAGCCATCATTTGGATCTTGAATTTCTCCAATTGTTGAAGGTTGTTTCTGTCATTTTAACCAAATTTTCAATCCCAAAGATGGTAGCGTAGCAGTCCTCCTACTTCAACTTTTCACATATAACTAGGTTACCTTCCCAAAACCCTGGTCCTCACTCCTCACATCCTTCTCTCTCTCTTTCTCTCTCTACACATTGTTCAGAAATGAATCTGAATCGTCTTTATCCATGTGTGCTTCTAGCTCTTCTCCTACTCTCCATGTCTCCAAGGATTGTTGCACTTCGGAGGAGTGTAATCAGTTTCAGGGCTCTCTCTGCAACTACCCAACAACAGGTCTTCCCCCCCTCAGGAGGTGATGCAGTTCCCATTGGCCAAGCCAGAGATTTGGAGTCAGAGAAGCGAAAGGTACCTTCAGGATCAAATCCACTCCACAATAGGCGCTAGCTAGTTTCCCTGAATTCATTTGATGGATTCCCAGGTGGGTCTTGAGTCTTGAGTCTTGATTCTTGAGTCTTGACTATGGATCATAATAAAGATTTATGTAAAGAGAGAAACATTTATAATACATGTTAGAGATTCTGTACAGAAATGTATAAGACCCATATATATATGACTTGGATGAAGGCTTGTATCGCATACCCACCTTGGATTTGATTCCTATTTTGCAAGTTTATGTATACAGATTATAGAGTGAGAGAGATAAAGAGTATTGAACCTCGTAGTATTTGAAATGGAAATTGATGCATTTGTTGGTCACAATTGGGCTTTATTTTTCCATTTTTGTTCATTCTTTTACAGAAATTGTTTTGAGTGGATGCTCACAAACATCCATCCACACGCATAACCTGAAAAGCAGATGAAGAAGATGATGATGATGGTGATGATGAAGTTGAAGAATGAGTTAATGGTGGTTTCCAATGGGCTTTAGTCATTCTGTGTTAAAGGTAAGGTTCAAATGTTGAATAGGCTTTGTCGGCACTCTAGTTGGGCTATAGTGTTACAAGCCGGCCATGGATGAAGCTGTCGACCATGGGAGTATGTGGGAATACGGAATTGGGGGCATTAAGAAGGTATGGAAGTTGGAGGGTTGAGAGGAGTAAGGAGAGATGAGGCTGGTAAATTCTCATTAATTCTCTCAACAACCAAACAGTACTAGGAAGGCCACATTCTCTCTCCTCTCTCTCTCTTTTTTTTTTTTTTTTTTTTTTTTTTTTTTTATAATTTAATTAATTAATTATTTTAAATTAAAGGGTTGTACATAACAGTGGCATATGAAATACAATCAGAAAGGATTAGGGTGGGGGTGAATGGGAGGACGAAAAAATTATAACTTCTCCTTAGGTTCACAAATACTCTGTTGAAATTTTACATTTTCTAAAATATCCTTTAAGATTCCATTTATTTGACTTGAGACTGGTTGGCAGCAAAAAAAATCATCGGAGGGAGGGAGGATGATCCCATCTGGAGGTTAATAACAACTCCTTGGCTTGCAATAACATCTATATTTCCTAGAAAGTGTAGAGAGCTAATCTTCATTGTAGCCATGGTTTAGTGGCGTGGTATCGAAACATCATTATGGATTGCCCGATACCAATACTCATAGTTGCATGTGAAGGTCAATTAAGCATAGTTTTTGATATGCATGCAATAGGAACCTAGACTTCCTATGTATAAAAGTTTCAATTTTCTTGATAGTTTTGAAGAAAAAACCAAGGTGAGGTGAGGTTGGATTCTATGTAGTAAGAGGTTCTCTCTTCGGAGCGGGTGAAGGGAAACTTGGTAATGCTAATTTTGTATTTTTGTTGGTTTGTTTGTTTTTAATAGAGAAGGTAAACTATTTTTCTTTGGTACTTAAATATTAGATAAACTACACTCAAGGTATCTCACATTTGATTTATTATGTTTGGCACACTTAACGCTATATATATTATGTTTAAGGTACTTCATGTTTCATAAATGGTATGTTTGAGGTATCTTCTTTTTTCATATGTTTTTCAATTTTACCCGTTTGATATTAGGATCGAGTTTCCTGTGCCACTGTGAATGTGAATCCATGCATCAAGGCGCTTGAGGAATATTGGAAGGGTATTTTAAGAATGTACTAAAACCATATAGGTATTTGTAAATTCTACGATAGTGCTCAATGGATTTAGGAAAGCTTTTTCCTTGATATCATGTTCGATTTTTCCCTTGATGATTCCCATCTGGTGGTGATAAATAACTTCATCCATTTTTTTTTTTCTTTCAAGCAAAGAAAGTACACAATTGTGCCACCTAGGCTACAGCTAGGGGGAGGATCCTCAAGTGCCTCCGGAGCTAAACCTAGAGGTGGATGATCCCATCCTGTGGTGCATACAAAAAATATCTTGTCATAAAAGTGAGGGAGAGACATGTTTTAGTCCCTTGGTAATCGAATTGCAATATCAGTTGAGTGTAGGAAAACTTTGAAACAATCATGAACTTGATGACTTGCCTCCTGTGATCTTAAACTTTGATGTCATTAGTAAAGAAGTGCCAATGGGGTTAGTAGCCTAGTGGGAGGAAGTCCTCTATCTTTGTTCGAGTTGGTTGGTTGTGAATTCAAGTCAGCTCATCCCATTATCATTTTGCTAATCTTGTGGAAACATCAAAGGGAGAAAATAAGAGAGCATAGATGGAGACATAAAGAGAAATAAAGAGAGGAAGAAGTCAATCAATGGGGAGGAGGAAGGAAGATGTTAGTGTTGGTGGGGCTTAGGGCGGGTCTAGGCTGACATGGCCAAATTTGCTCCTTTAGAATAAAATCAAACAGAAAAATAACACATTATTAATGAGTTATCAGACGAGTTAAACTACTGGCTTTCAAAAATGATTGAAAAATACTCTTGATGAGCATTATCTGAAAATTTTGACCATTGGATAGAAGGGATCTTATATGTTGGAATTCACTTTTTTTTTTTTATCCCATATTTTCAAAGCACATCTTTACAAAAAAGAGAAAAGAAGATTTCCAATGCATAATTTTAACGTGTGCCGAATTCCCTCAAAGCTAGGACTTGAGAATTGAACAAAATTTGAGCCTATCGGTTTTTTTCCATTTGCTGATTTTTTTTAAAATCTATACAGCAAAGGCCTTCCTAGGCAGGCTCTGCACCTGCTGGGATAGCGACCCTTTTTAAATTATTTTTCTCCAAATCTTTTCTTCTAAGAAAAGAGCAGCTTGCATCACTGAGATAAGTTGGAGATTTTATTTATTTATTATTATTATTATTATTATTATTATTTTGATAAATAGATAAATAGAAATAAGAAGAGGGGAAAACTTGGGTTGCAGCCAAGTACCTACAACCCTCGGTACCAGTCAAGGAAATAGAATCTCAGGGGTATGGGTGCAAAAAACACCCTAGGTGGGTATTTCCTAACCTGCCCCTGGGATTCCATTTCCTTGGTTGTTACCACGGGGTTGCAGTTATTAAGCTGCGACCCGGGCAAAAACAAAATTTTTTCCAGAAGGAGACTATCTTTTCCTCGAAGAAATAGAATTTGACCAAACTAGTCTTCCTTCACTATTTCACTTTGATGCTCTAACGTAACCACCACTGCTTTAGTGAAGGGTTTCCCTTTTTTGTATTCTTCCATGGGCTAAGGTCCATGCTACCCTTTGGTCTTTCCCATTATAAGATCTCATTGTCGGGACCCATTTGGTAATCTTTGTCCTTGAAGATCTCTGTCAGTTCGATGTAGACAATATTAGTGCATGGACTAATGAGAGGCATGAAGAAGTATCTTCAACACACTATAGGGAGAGCACATCGGTCTTTATACGCCTACTCAGTTTGGGCGTTGCCTGTCCCAAACCTAAAGGGATCTTTTTCCTTTATTTTTGTCTTGACAATGATAAAAGTTGTTAATCAGGTTACTTAAGTTTAAAAAACCGAATTAATTTAACCTTGGGTAGAAATGGTAAAAGAGAAAGGGAATATAATTGGTTTGGTTTAAATGGTTCAATTTGGTTTATAGTATCATAGAAATCAAAATCCAACCAATTAGTATCAGCATTTCAAATTTCTAAATCTAAATCAATTTAGTTTCGATGAATCAGTTCTAATCATACAGTTTAGTGTTGGTTTGGCTATTCGATTTAATCGAAATGGTTTAGAACAGATGGTTTATCATTTCAAAATGAAAATCAAACTGATTATTTTTTTAATACTAATTGATTACTTCCCGCTCATTTATGAATGAGTACAGAAGGAGAAGAGAAGAGAAGAAAAACTGAAAAAATTGAGTTTTCTTGCAGTAAGATTAGCGAGCACAGAAGGTGCTTATTTCTTATAGAAATCTGAACATGCCGTCACTGAGAAGACTACTAAGAGATGTAAATCGATCGAATACGGATTGAATTCGAATTAGATGTGTTTGGATTCGAATATTTTAGATAGAATATGGATACCCTTAGACAAATACGGATGCGGATCGAATACAGATTTTCACCTATCAATTTACTCTTTGACTCATGGTTTCAAGTATCGGTCTTGTATCGGCCATATTGGATCGGTATCAACTAAGACCAATCCCCAATCCTTATTCGATCCAGATCGGTTATCCGTATTGATTCATGGGTAAAATAGTGAAAAATTAGTACTTTTTAGAAGAAAAAAAACATGGGAAAAATCGACTGATAACCACTGATCTAAACCGATCTAGATCAGTATCTCTATCAAGCGGATCATCTACTCTCCTACCAATACCCATACCATCCCCTAAATCCCTGCTCTGACTTGTTTAGTCCGGACTTTTCTCCCGCTACATGAATATAATTTGTCCGTAATTAATCCATCTTTTAAAGTGGTTTTAACTTTTTTCCTTATTCTCTAGATCTTATTTAAATTGCAACAACCCTCAAAATCTTTAATTGATTATTTGATGGGGATTTTAATCTGGATACCCTCATGGATAACCCTATCGAATACTCCCATTTGAATTTAGATTTTGACCATCCAATAGATTCTTCTTCTCTTGTTGTTGACAACGAAGCTCAAGCCGACGTTCTCCCAGAGGTTCTTAGGCATTATCTACCTTCGAAGCTCTTCGAACAACCTTCCGACTCTTCTCTGTCCACTTCTTCCAAATGGGCTCTTCATGTTGATCCCAACAAACCGTCTCCTGTCTCCGTCGATGCCCTGAACCCACTTCGGGCTTACCTTTCTCTGCCTCAGGTCACCTTTGCCCCCAAAAAGGTCAGTTTATTTTATTTTTTAATTTTAATTTTAATTTTTTGTCTTCTTCTGGTTTCTTTTCCGTGAACTTGTATTGATATTTCAGCTTGATTCTGGTTTCTTTTCCGTGAACTTGTATTGATATTTCAGCTTGAATTTGGGTTTACTGCTTATTGTTCATTAGAGTTCACCTTTGTCTAGCGGACAAGGTTTCCTCAAAATTAGCAGAACCTCCAATATTTCCTCAACAAGTACATAATTTCAACATCAGTTCTCATTGTTCAGAAATGAATCTGAATCATCTTTATCCATGTCTGCTTCTTGCTCTTCTCCTGTTCTCCATGTCTCCAAGGATTGATGCCCTTCGGAGGAGTGTAATCAGTTTCAGGGCTCTCTCTGCAACTACCCAACAACAGGTCTTCCACCCCTCAGGAGGTGATACAGTCCCCATTGGCCAAGCTAGAGATTTGGAGTCAGAGAAGCGAAAGGTACCTTCAGGATCAAATCTACTCCACAATAGGCGCTAGCCAGTTTCCCTGAATTCATTTGTGGATTCGCAGGTGGGTCTTGAGTCTTGACCATGGAGCATAATAAAGATTTATGTAAAGAAAGTAACATTTAATACATGTTAGTGAGCAACGAACTTAGTTAAACTTGGACGTCCTAAATTCGACTCTCATTAGACACACCAAGAATTAAAGTATTGGTATCGGTCGCTGTATCGGTCGGTCAAAATTAAGATACGTATCGGAGGGTACCGTATCGTATCGTATCGGAGATACGCTAAGATACGCTAAAGATAAACACATAAATGGATAGGGAACACATTTTTATACACTTTTGCATAAAAAAAATAGTTAAAAAAAGCTATATATAAATGTAGAATGCATAAATACTTAAGTAGAGGGTATCGTATTGATAGACAAATATATTGAGTTGAAAATGTTCAAAATGATGAGGTTTGAGTTTCTTACAGTTTTTTCTTTCTTCATTGCCATTGCCACTGTGATGAGTGCCGTGAAGAATGTCGTGGTGGTTCAAATCCTTGGCTATGAC
Organism: Macadamia integrifolia; assembly: GCF_013358625.1. NCBI lineage: Eukaryota > Viridiplantae > Streptophyta > Magnoliopsida > Proteales > Proteaceae > Macadamia > Macadamia integrifolia. The sequence continues at coordinate 29,115 of NW_024868570.1, read as the reverse complement.
CTTCTTCTTCAATAGGAGCAACTACGATGATATTCTGCACTTGTCGAATATAGGCATAATATTTACCCCAGTCGAAATATTTATGGTAGTGGGTCTCCCATTCATTGTAGAAAAATTAATTTTTTTTTATAGAAGTTGTAGATTAAATGTTTTTAAAGAACATATAAAAAATCAACAAAGTGTGGATCAATATATTTGAGTATATCTGAGAAATAAAAAAAAAAATTTGAAACCCTCACTTTTTTGGGGAAAAAATGTGGGTTTCATTTAAAATCATGTATTTAGTAATTATAAGTTATGACATTATTTTTAAGAGTTGAATGAACTAAATTTTCTAAAAAAAAATTTTTTGGGGATTTTTTTTTAATTAATTTTAGAATAAAAAAATTAAAAATATATTTTTTTTTGAGAAAAATCAAAAATTTCCATAGAAGTTGTAGAACACTTGTTTTTACATAACATATAAAAAATCTAGAAAACTGTTGGTGAGAGTGTGAAGTGTTTGTTTCAAATAACAAAAAATTCACACTTAAGTAGCCGTATTGTACCGATACAGTACGATACGGCTCGATACCTTCGATACGTACCGATACGGTATCGATACTCTCGGTAATTTTCAGATTTTCAAAAGTTCGTATCGTAGAGTATCGTATGTATCGATACCGATATGATACGGACGATACGTTGATACACAAAAAGAGGCTCAAAATTCCCGGTAATGTATCGATATGTATCGTGCTAATGCCTACTGATACGGATACATATCGACCGATACGACATGATACACACCGATACTTAAAACCATGGATGCGATAAAATAATATGGTATCTAAGAAGACAATGATATCATTTCATATAAGAAAAGGAATAGACACACAAAGATACTAGTCAAACCCTACCCAAAAGGCTCAAAGAGCCTTTTTTTTTTTTTTAATGTAAATGTTT